>NW_026571095.1:5680064-5972564 GCF_026225935.1 Boleophthalmus pectinirostris
ATGGTGATGCCTGAAAGTTTTGCTTTCTGCCAGTTTGAGGAACAGTGAAGAACTTTGATCATAGCAGCTGTTTCCCTCTAGATACAAACTGAAGCTTATAGACTTGGGGAGTTTTTCATCTACATTTGAGGCAGTGATATATCCAATAAAATGCTTGAAAATGATCACTTTTGATGACAATTTGTGAGGTGGACAGACACGTTTTTGTCTTTTGGGGGATGTTGAGGGTGATATTTAACAGTAGAAAAGGCAGCAAGCTCCAGAAGCAAGGGGAGGGGGGTATTAATTCTGGTTAATTCTGGTTTTATGTGGTACACGGCGCTCAAAAATCTGTCAAAATGTTTTAGTATGACTTTGGTATGCAGTTGTCCCTCGCTTATATCGCTGTTCACCTTTCACGCTCTCGCTGTCTCGCAGATTTAGTGCAATTTTGCATGCTTTTTTTTTTTTTTTTTTTTTTTTTTTTTTACAGCGTATGAACGTGTGTTGTGTATTACGGGCAGGTAGTGATTACACACGGGTGGGTCAGGACTAAACCAGGTCTAAACCATTACTAATCTTGTACTTAAGCGAGAGAACCCCGACCAGAGTGTAAAGCACAATCAGGTAATTCCTGGATCAGTCCTGGTTTAGTCCGCACTTCTGCTTAATGCGTCTTATAGTCCCAAAAATAGGGGAATAGTGGTGTTTTAGACTCAGTGTTCCAGGTCGGGAGGGTGACAGTGGTGGGAGGGTTTGTAGAAGACCTGGTATCAGAATCTGAAGTGCACACGGTCAGAATAACAGTTGAGTTGTGATGGTCTCAGGCTGTTTCAGGAGTTGAGTTGGTGAGTTGGTAGAGATGATGAGCCAAACCACACCCACCACGAACAGCCACACTCTCTTGTTATGTTGCTTATTACAGAATGTTGTGTAGGCACCATAAAAACAAATAGTGTACATAATAACTGCACAATAACAACAACAACATCCATGATGATGACTAGAATAATAACAGTTCAAGTTCATCTAGACTTTATATCTTATTATTATCTGACATGCTGCAGAATAACACTGTCAAGTCCATGTGCACTGCACTTTGTGTAGTGATTCAAATCTGTAACCACTGTCATCATTGTATTATCATTTACTTTAATATATCTTAAAGTGGCTCAGAAATAAACTGCATTTTGTCACAGCAAGTGCAATTTTGTCCAACGCACCAACATCCTGTCACATCCCTGCAGGAAACACCATGCAACATTTTAGGTTATTTGACCATTTATGCAGTTGCACCACCTTATTAATATTTACACTTACATCATTTCACCAGCAGCTTTAAGTAGGGTGTTTTTTTGGCCCTGAGACCAAACGGGGCCGAGTTGGGGGTCGACCTTAAGAGAACAGGAAGTAATAGTAAAAAAAAGAACATGTACCTGCACCAGTGGACCTGGCTCCCAGCCTATTTGGACAATGTCCCGTGTAAAGGGGACAGAGTTTCCCCTGTGCCGTTGGGCCTTACACTTGTGAGTGTTGGCGTTGTACCTGTGGCTCTGGGGTGTGTGGGGGTTTACAGGATCATTGAGGCTGTAAAGAGCTCGTTTCAACTCCTTTCTGGGTCATTTTTGAAGAGTTGTTTTTGTGGTAGTGCAGCGCTCAGCCTCCGTGTCAGTGTTACTTTCTGCTCACTGTGGGTTTGACCGAGTTGTGCTAAAATGAAGAACTAATTCAAGATAAGGTCGAGCACAGGAGCTGTGGTAAAAGCCACTGAAAACATATTAAAAAGTACTAATAAAATGAAGACTTGAGCGGAGACACTCAAGTATTTTACACATGCAAATAATTGGTTTTTATTTTTCAGTCGTTTATTTGAAGTTTTATGATTTGAATAAACTCAGTGCACACAGAATAAGAGTTCTTTTCACACACAGTAACACATGTACTTTGGGTTTACTTTGGGGGTAAGTGAAACTACAGACTTTTTTGAAGTAAAACTCAAAATGAACGAGTTTTGTTTTTACATTTTAAAGATGGTAAAAAATTATATAAAAATAAATGTTTTTTACTGTGTCTCATGTTTTAACCCTGTTCCTCATCAGAAACACGCCTGAGGAGGTTGGACATGTCATCCATGTTTGAGGGCTTTACTTTTGACAGTCTCGCTCCTGATTGGCTCATTGGTTGCAATGACAACCGACAAGTGTGAGACAGAATGACAAAGTATTTGTGTTTTTTTCAACTAGTTTCACATATTACGAGAAAAACACAAACCATCAAGATAGAGGAACATGTTAAGAAACAAGACTCTCAAAGAGCAAACTCAGACCAGACTCAGACCAGACTCAGACCAGACTCAGTCCTGATTCAGTCCTGATTCGATCTTGGTTCGGTCTTGGTTCGGTTCTGGTTCTCGAACATGTTTCTCAGGGTGCTGCTTCAGTCCCTGTGGTGTTGGGGTGAGTTCTGGCTCTTCTTCTTCTTCACAGACTTTATTTGCTGTAAAATCTGTTATTTTGAGGTGGTTTTATTTTAAAAAGTGATCTCTTGTGTCAGTCTTCAGGCAGTTATTCATATATTAAAGTCAGATCATGTCGGAGTGTGTCGTGGCTCGTCGGTGTCGTCCCAGCGCTGGTTTGGCGTCAGTATTTGTGTGTCAAAGCTCCACACGGCATCTGTGCTCTTGCTCTAACACCTGTTTGGAGACTGAGACACTGGGACATGTTTTATTCACCATCATTCACCAGAATATGTGTGTGGTGTTAAATGTGCAGATTTACTGAGGCCAGAAGTCTGGGGCTACATTTCCACAGAGCCGGGGTGTTGACAAACGAATATTTCCCTCCCTCTGTTTTCCAAAATCACATCGTGCACACGGCATCGTTTTCAAAAATGTTTTCGTTTACATCGAGCCGCATAAATCCTCCATCGAGCGCTGTCATAACTACACCGAGCCTCTGGGCGGCGCCTGGATTAGATTCAAACCTGTAGCTTTTATTTCATTACAGTTGTTAAGTTTTACTCTCGAGTATGTTTAAAATGGTGCATTAGTGAGCGGCTCGCCTCTCCACAGATCTGATAAAGCCTCATTAGTCTCTGGTCATGGACCTGATGCAACAGCTGTGTGCAAATGAAACACATGAAAAGTGTTTCAGCACAGTGACTGATGCTCTGATGCTTCATCATCATCATCACCCTCCTCCTCCTCCTCATCATCATCACTAAAGGGAAACACTGGTCGCACTTTTGGCGTCAGCTCCTAAAACTCTGTTTGTCTCACTTTACACACAAACGCCAAACCAGAGTTTCCAGAATCTCCACTGTAGCCTGAGATTTTAGAAAGATTCATTTTCAGAGGCGAGTTTGCCGTCTGCGTGTACAAAATGTGTCTGTTTTTAAAAATACCCGTGTACATGTGAACAGGGCCTAAAAACTAGGGTTAAAAAGAGCATAATGTGGTAACAATAAAATAAAATAAAAAATTACAATCATGTGACAAAGAGGGCCTTTGTCCCTGTTTTTTCACTTTTTTATTTCATTTACATCTATGTCAAGTCAACTAAACAGCTAAATAATACCATCCCGGGTTTGTTTTATTTAGTCTTTGTTTAGTTCAGTTAATCACTATGCACACAGTTACTTTAAATTCATTTTATTTGGTTATATCTATTCATTTGCTTATTGATTTACCACCTCACCTGTGACTGCACATGGTCTGGAGACAAAGAGGGGCGTGAGTATCGGCAGTCATATTTAAAGGCTCTGGGAGAGGTGTTGGCCCCGTCCATGTGGAGGGAAGCCACAGATTCAGTTCTTTTTGTTTAATGAAATTGGTTTCAGTGTTTCTAGCTTATTTGGAGCACTGTTTCATTTAAAGGGGATTGAAGCCCTCAGCCAAGAATTCTATGTTGCACACCAAACAAACAGTTAAGTCCAACTAACCTGTGAGTTGGGGAGAACCCAGGGCGAGAGACTTCCTTTCTGGGCAGTATAAAAGGGAAGCAGTTGAACCAGTCAGGGGAATCCCCATCAGTGCAGCCGGGTGCACGTGGGGTATTTTCTTTTGTTCCGTTAATTTCTGTTGCTTTTGCTTTATTTAAGCACAGTTATTTTTTGTAAATATGTATTTTCATTTTGCCCACAACTCGGTGAAGGATGAAATAAAAAATTTTTGGTAAAGGGACATTTTTCCGTATGCCTCCCTCTTCGACTACTTTGGCCAGCTTCCCCACAAATCAGTTAAGGATAATAAAACTCTGAAGAAAACGAGTGAAAATGTACCAAATGGAAAATAAAGAAAAAAACAAAATACTAAAACCAAGTCCAGTGTGAACAAGAATGTGTGTTGGAGGCAAGTGTGATAGTCCAGGTTTTGTATAGAACAGATGTAATACAGATCATCAAATCCAGCGCCTGGTCCTGAGAGATAGGGTGAGGAGCTCAGTCACACGGGAGGAGCTCGGAGTAGAGCCGCTGCTCCTCCACGTCGAGAGGAGCCAGTTGTGGCTCGGGCATCTGTTCCGGATGCCTCCTGGACGCCTCCCTCGGGAGGTGTTCCGGGCATGTCCCACCGGGAGGAGGCCCTGGGGAAGACCCAGGACACGCTGGAGGGACTATGTCTCTGGGCTGGCCTGGGAACGCCTCGGGGTCCCCCTGGAAGAGCTGGAGGACGTGTGTGTGGAGAGGGAAGTCTGGGAGGTCCTCCTCAGACTGTTGCCCCGCGACCCGACCTCGGATAAGCGGAAGAAAATGGATGGATGGATGGACAAATCATATTATTGTAGAAAAATGATGATTATAGAACTTCTCATTAAATGTTGGTATTAGAATTATTGTGAGAAAAAAAAAAAACAGAATTGAAGCTTTACTCAGGATTATTGAGCCCATTGTAGAACATTTATCTAATGTTATTGACCAGTTTGGTAGAATATGTGTTTCCGTTGTGCATAAATAGTATACTGAACCCAGTTTCTTTATTATTACACATTTAACACCCAACACCAAACAGTGTTAATCAGACAAATTCAATAATCATGAACATAAAATAAGAATAAGAATAAAATAATAAATAAGTCCAAAATAGCCCCTGCCAAAAAGAGAAAAGGTTGTATCCCCCGTCCTTTTGTCTTCAATAGTTGTATAATGACACTTTTTGTACTTGAATTGATTAAAAAAATGTCATTTTAATACTATTTTCCTATTTTAAGGCCATTTTCAAGCCAAATTTATTGTCATGGTCACTTTTTGCTTGAAAAACGGTCCATATCTGTGAAATGAAATAACATAGTGTATAAAGATGATTCAGATCTCTAAACCCATATCCCCTTAATACCTGAATTTATATACATATATCTAAAACAATGTTTTGTGCTGTTTTTGCTTTTAAGTAGATGGTAAATTAAGTTGAGGTTATTAATTTGACTATAATAAATAGAAATTGTTTAACTAGAAACAAATACTTGCCAATGGTATATTTATATTATTTATTTTCATTTATGTTTTTCTCTTCAGTAAAGTTTGTCTAAGTCTAATGAAGACAGAAAGGTTTAATGTCGTACTGTAAACATTCCACAGCAGTAACATTTCCATGGAGAAAAGAATGTGCCGGACCCTGCACCAGAAAAGTAACACAATGCACCTTTGAATTAAAATGGTAAAAAGTCATCATTAGTTTGCAGTTTCTGTGTGTGTTTTTTTAGTGTTTTTATTCTTTAATTTTCACATTTTAAAACACACTTCCTGTTTGTCTGTTTGTTCCAGTGGCTTTAAGTGACTGCTCTGATCACAGAAGGTTTGTGTTCAGCAGTGAAGACTCCAGATTCTCCGTTCAGACCGACGGCGCGATCACGGTGAGAAACTGATCAAAACAAACGTCCTAATGTAGTTTCCTCATCACAAACAAACCTGGAGTTGTGTTTTGTTTCATAAACACATGTTTGAGTAACTCTTTACTCTCCAAAGCTCCAAACGCTCTGTTCCACCTTGTGATGTCATGTGGTAATAAAGGAAGTGCTCCACTAACTTTCACTAGAATCATTTGGATGATTTCAGTCCTGGAACTGCCAATCTGAACTGAACTAAAGATAAAAGGAGCTGTTCACTTGAAAACTACCACTTCGTGACATCACAAGGTGGAACAGAGCTTTAGAGATGGATTTAATTCCGTTCCAGTTTTGGTTAAGACCTGGTTTACTCCTTGTTTAGTCCTTGCTTTTGGACATGACAGACTAATAATATAAAAATAAATATTGTCCAGTCGTGATGTGTAGATGAGGCCTCAGTGTGTGTCACATTTCTAACACTGTTCTACAGCGCCATCTGCTGGTTTAAACACTGAACTGCTGCCTCTGCAGAAGCTTTGACGCGGTGCAGGGCTCGATCATTCTTATAACATTCTTTATATTATTTAACTTAATAAGTTTAATACCATACTGTGGAACATTCCTGGCTTAACCCAGCAAAGCAGTAACAGTGTAACCACAACCAGAGAAGCTGCACAGTGCAGCTCTGATTCTTTAACACCTTTCATCAATTACATGTATTATTTTTTTTAAGTTTAATTTAGTGAAAGGTTTAAAGCATCAGAAAAACTGTGTCTGCATTTTGGATTTTCCTGTTGATGACACAGACAGAGGGATTCTGTTTTACAACTCAGTGCAACCTCCTTTTATTTTTCTTCTCATTTTTTTTTCACGATCTGCCTCTTAACCTTTTACCGACGTATTGTCACGATACTAACATGCTGATTCTGATTCCACAATGATAATCATTTTACAAAACTTTCTTTTGACAATATCCTGTGATTTTCTACATTGAATTGTAGTACAGTTTTTTTTGTTTTTTGTTTTCATGGTTTAGGTGTTTCCAACTTATATATTAAAATATAAAATATAACAATATTATACTATATTTAAAATAATATAACATGTTTGTTATTTTCCCACTGAAAACCACGAGAGGGCGCTCTAGGCTTGTGTGCCAGGGTCTGCTACTCCTATTACTCCTGTACCAGTGAAAATTGAAAATTGAAACATCAACTTATGAAGACGACTGAGAAAGACTGAACACAAATGCCCCCAAAAGAAAATCATATTCTGCAGATTTCAAACTGCAAGTGATGAAATCTGCAGCTGAAAACTGTAATCGAGCAGCAGAAAGAAAGTTTGGAGTGAGCGAGAAAGTCGTGGGACTGTCAAAAAGCAGAGGATACTCCAAATGCAATGAAAAAAAAAAAAAAAAACTAATCATGGGCTAAAAGCCAGATGACCACAGCAGCTACAGGAACAAGTTCACAAATGGGTGCTAAAAAAAGAAAACAAAAAAACAAAAAAACTAACAAAAAAACTCAACCCCCCTCTCAAAAAAACAAAAAAATAATAATAATAATGGGTGCTTGAACATTAGCTACTGAAAAACAGCAACTAATCAAAATAATCTAAATCATTTGCAGGACCTTCTTGGTGTTATCACTTCATGTCATAGTTTCATGCAACACAACCGCCTCTATCTGAGCACAGACAAAGATGTCGTGAAAAGTGATTTTAGTGATTTGGAGTGAGATGGAGAGTTTGGTAAACTTGTTCTGTTGTTTATGCTCTACTTATCTGAAGAACTGTTCATGTTACGTTAACATACCAGACGCTGATTTAGCCTGTTGTTCTCTGTTCTGTTCTGTTGCTTTTCAACATGAAATGTCTGTTCATGGTCTCTGATTTTATAAAATACATTTCCCCAGAAGATGCGACTTAGTCCAGTGCGACTTGTGTATGTTTTTCCTTCTTCATTATGCGTTTTTTGGTTGGTTGACTTGAGAGTGAGTTATTGTCCTGAAAATGCAGTATTTTCTTTTCTATTCCCATGTGTCCTTTTCTCTGTGTAATCTCTCTGTGGTCCACGGGCGTTTTCTGCTTTTTACTCATTTATTTTCTTTGTTTAAATCTTTAGGTGAAGAGACATGTGGTTCTACACGAAGGACACAAGGACTATTCCGTTCACGCCTGGGACAAAGTCACCACCTCCACCCGAGTGCAGCACCAGGGGCATCACCAGCACAACTGGGACCACGGGCATCACCAGGGAAACCACGAGAAGCATCATCAACACGGACACCAAACTGAGGTAGGGATTTCACTGTTAAAAGGCCTGTGTCATGCTGTTCCCTGATCTGTCCTCGTCCAGGTCTGTTTTGAGGAGGAACAACATTAGAACATGATGTTAAGCTCATAAGAGTCACTTTTGTGTGATATTTAAACAAATAGTCTCCATTTGACCGTTCAGAGTCCAGCTGTTGCTGTTGTTGCTGTTGAAGATGCTCCCAGCCCCCACAAGAGAGAATCTGTAAGAGACATTTTATTTTCACACATTTCAGAGCATGTTTGTACAGGCCTAAACTTACAGAGTGAGCAGTTTTTATGCAGAATAAGACCAGAGATTTTCTTGTTTGTGGAGGAGATTCTGATACTGCCCCATTTGTTAGCTTCATATTAGATTTATTTTAATTTAAACATCCATTTTTTCAGCTGGAAGAGGATGTGGTCATTTACTTTCCCAAAGCGACTAAAGGTCTGAAGAGAAGGAAGAGAGACTGGGTGATCCCTAACATTAACGTGCCCGAAAATGACAGAGGACCTTTCCCCAAGAAAGTGTCTCAGGTGAGGAGGAGGGAGACCGAGGCTGATTTTAAGTTAAACTTGACTGTGTCCCAGATACGATGTAAACATGTTCAAATTAAATACAGTTTTTACTGAGAACAACTCCTGAGAGCTCTTTTATCATGGGAATAAATACATCAAAAATATTGAGCTCAAAATGTCCCTTTGACCTTATTTGTCAGTTCCTGTTCTGTGCCTTTGTATCATGAGCCTAAAATAAGGAGTTGTGCAAAGGCCAAAAGAAGAAACTGTGTGTGTTTCGTTTGTGATTTAGTTCTTATTTTTTAGTTTTATTGTAAAATCCAACCTCTCACCTCCTTCTTTTTGTTGCGGCCTTGGCAGAGGTTCCGAACACATTAAATAAATAAACCTTTGTATTCAATTACACTTCAATGATCTTTAAAGTCAAAGTATTTGGTGTATTTATTCGTACTGTAGACACTAACTGTTTGACTGTAAGTGTCTCCACACGATCCTGATCAACACTAAACAGGAAATCCAAACCTCTTCTATATCATTTCAAACAAACACACGAGGACTCGACCTTGGTGAGGGGTTTTTCTTATAATGGATGGAAGTCTGGGCAAAATCAACCAAATAATCATCTTTAATTTGATTTCTTTTTATTCTTTTTAAAGACAATACAGTCAAGTGTATTTACCTTGTTGACATGTTTCGGCTGCTACGTGTCGTGATATACGTGTCATATATCAGCTGTTCTTACTTCCTGTAGGTGTGGTCAGTCTGATGCACCTGGCAAATAATGCCCATGTCAGTTTCTGCCTTTGGCTTTTGCCTGACTCCTTATTTTTGTCTCATGATACAAAGGCAGACACAGGAACTGACAAATAAGGTCAAAGGGACATTCTCACACTCTGGAGAGTTAAGATCTTTGCCTTTGTAGGGCAGAACTGTAATGCTGATTTATTCAAAATTACAAAAACACTGGACATGATGTCACATTTATTTATGATTCTCAGGCCGATGATCCAATCAGAAAACAGAATGAGCCTCACACGAGTCTCTCGTTTGGGTTGCCCGTTTCAATGCTGAAATCCAGTTGGATTCCAGACAATCTTAAAACTTTTTTGTGCATTGTGTCATCATGGAAACTGCTGAAAATTCCACCAGAGACATCCATGTAGAACACCCCCAGCATGATGTCACTGTAAAGTATCAGTATGTAAATGTGTTCATGTATTTTCAGATCCGATCATCCGACGACAGAGACCGTGTGATCTACTACAGCATCACAGGCCCCGGAGCAAACCTGCCTCCTGTCCACCTCTTCACTATGGACAAATACACGGGCATCCTGTACGTGACCCGGCCCCTGGACCGAGAGGTCCAGTCCCACTACACTGTGAGTACTGCACTACTGCACTGTGACTACTGCACTACTGCGCTGTGACTACTGCACTACTGCGCTGTGACTACTGCACTACTGCGCTGTGACTACTGCACTACTGCGCTGTGACTACTGCACTACTGCGCTGTGACTACTGCACTACTGCACTGTGACTACTGCACTACTGCACTGTGACTACTGCACTACTGCACTGTGACTACTGCACTACTGCACTGTGACTACTGCACTACTGCACTGTGAGTACTGCACTACTGCACTGTGACTACTGCACTACTGCACTGTGACTACTGCACTACTGCACTGTGACTACTGCACTACTGCACTGTGACTACTGCACTACTGCACTGTGACTACTGCACTACTGCACTGTGACTACTGCACTACTGCACTGTGACTACTGCACTACTGCACTGTGACTACTGCACTACTGCACTGTGAGTACTGCACTACTGCACTGTGAGTACTGCACTACTGCACTGTGAGTACTGCACTACTGCACTGTGAGTACTGCACTACTGCACTGTGAGTACTGCACTACTGCACTGTGACTACTGCACTACTGCACTGTGAGTACTGCACTACTGCACTGTGAGTACTGCACTACTGCACTGAATACTACACTGTGACTACCTCACTTTAATGTAAGAGTCAGATTAAACTACGTTGAAAGTAGGAAGTCAAGTTTATTTGTACAGCACAATTTGTACACAAAGTCATTCAAAGTGCTTTATAGAATAAGAATTACATTAAAATCATAATAAAACAAATCAAAACATAAATAATCATCATAAAATTAAAGAGAGAGAGATAAAATTAGAGAAGAGTGCAGAATGAAAACCTTTCAGTCGTATGCAGCTAAACAGAACTGTTCTGAGCCTGGATTTAAACAGAGTCAGACTGGAGGCCCTTCTCACATCTTCAGGAAGAATGTTCCAGCTTTTAGTTGCATGAATCTGAAACACTGACTGTGTTTCGTCCTGACTCTGGGCACCAGCAGGAGGCCGGGTCTAAACCAGAACCAAACCTGGACTAGAGCAGGAGGTCGGTCCCTGAGCTCCTCATAGTGCAGCTGGTTCATGTGGCACTAACATGTCACAGATGGACTTTGTTTGTACAATCTCTCCATGGTCAAGCACCAGAGACCTGAGCCACAGGGGCGGGACAGAGACCTGAGCACAGGACGTATGTTCTCGTACTTCCTAGGTCGAGTCAGGACCCGAGCTGCAGCGTTCTGGATGTTCTGCAGCGTCTCACAGCTCGTTTGGAGAGGACAGTGAGAGGAGTCTAACCTACTGATGACAATAACAATAATGATGCATCAGTTTTATACGGCGCTTTTTTGTCCACTCAAAGACACTTTACAGAGCATTATTCAGCATTATTCTTTCACTCCAGACCCGGCAGTGGTAAACTACTACTGTAGCCACAGCTGCCCTGGGGCAGACTGACGGAAGCGAGGCTGCCAATCTGCGGTCTCTCTTTTAGACAGTAAACCTTTGATTTTTGCTGTTTTTTCAATGGTAAAATTTACAGATGTTATTGATTTGATGTGGCTGTTAAAGTTCAAGTCTGAGTCCATTATTATCCCGAGATTTCTCATCTTTTTTTGAAGGTTTTAGAGAGAGAGACTGGAGGTGATGCTCTGTCTCTTTGTTTCTGTGGACCAAACACTCAGTCTTGTCAGAGTTTAGTTGGAGAAAGTTGTTTTGCATCCACACACTGATCTGTTGGATGCAGTGACAGAGTGAGTCCACTGGTTCATAGTCTCCTGCTGTCAGAGAGACGTAGATCTGAGTGTCATCTGCATAATTGTGGTAGGACACATTATTGCTGCTTATTAACTGGCCTAATGGCAGCATGTAGAGATTGAACAACAGGGGGCCCAGGATCGACCCCTGAGGCCCCCACAGGTCAGGGCCATGTCATCTGAGACACAGTTTACAATTTCAACAAAGTACTTCTTGTCTTCTAGATAGGACTTGAACCAGTTTAGTGCAATAGCTCAGATGCCCTCCCAGTCCTCTAGTCTCTGTAAGAGGATCCCATGATCGACAGTGTCAAAAGCAGCACTCAGATCTAACAGGATCAAGACTGAGACTTTGCCTGCATCAGTGTTCAGGCGGATGTCATTTGTCACCTTGATAAGATCAGACTCAGTCCTGTGTTTGGCTCTAAAACCTGACTGGAAAACATCAAAGGAGTTGTTCATTTGGAGAAAGTTCATAAGCTGTTGGTAAACAGTTTTTTCAAGGACTTTGTCAAAAAACGGCAGATTTGAGATGGGTCGGAAATTGTTCAGTCCTGTGACATCAAGACTGCTCTTCTTTAGGAGAGGCTTAATGAGCGCCGTTTTCAACGCGCTTGGGAATGTTCCAGATTGAAGTGACATGTTAACAGTTTCACTCGCTCACATAGTTGAGGACGGATTTTAGAAATCTAGTGGGTAACATGTCGAGGCAGAATGTGGATGAACTCAGACTGGTGACGATCTCTAAGACACTTTTGTCAGTTACAGGTGCAAAGTACCTGTGACAAAGTAGGTTTGAGGTCATTTTGACCCATTTTCCACTTTAAATGTAGTTAATATGATGAAGTGAGATTCAGGAGCAGGACCAGGCCTCAGCCGCTCTCTCCTCTCACCAGCGAACCACAACTCACCTCAACCACACCTCTAATTTCCCAGAAGCCTATAAGTAGCAGCCTTTCCCATCAACCCAGTTTGTCTCTGTTAACTCGAGCCCACCCTCCCACCCCCACTCTTGGTCGTCTTTCAGTCATAAGGCGCCTACGAGGGGGGTCCCTTTCCGGCTGGGCCAAATGTAGATTGAGACGGAGCCCCCACCCATAGTCACAAAGTCCTGGGTTCTGTTTATTTTGGTTATTCTTGAGTTACATGATCACACTCCACAAAGAGACTTTATTTGCTAAGTTGATTTCATTTAAATACATTCAGACTGACTACTTACCTGGTCCTCCATCTGAAATTTGGCAAAAATACCTCCTTTTTTCTTCCTCCTCCTTTTGGCTGACCTCTGAGAGCCACATCATTAGGTCAACTACAAGGACCAAAGAGGAGGAAGGAGCAGTGAGGAGAAGGAGCTATCGCTGCTTTAGATGGGAACAGTATCTGTTCAGTAAAACAACAGCTCCCAGAAAACGGACTACAGCCCGCACCCCATCCTTCGCTTTCCTGTTCTGTCTTATTTTCCTCTCTCTCCTGCAGTTTGAGGCTCATGCAGTAGCAGAGGGTGCTGGTCAGGCTGAAACCATGGAGCTTAAAGTCATCGTGATCGATCAGAATGACAATCGCCCCGTTTTCCATAAAGACACCTACGTGGGCGAAGTGGCCGAGTCTTCACCCCTCAGTAACTATCTGCACTTTACAGTACAGACACATACGTCCTCACATCGATTATGCATCATTTAACTGTGTTTTTTTTCTTATTAAAAACATTTAAAAATAGCTTTCAATGTTAAAGTGCATCTGACCGGTTAAACTCCACATTTACTCAAACATACTTTACATGTATTATTCTTATTATATTTTAGGATTTTTAAAAACTTTATGTTGGTGTTCATAATTTGACTTTCTGGTTGGATGTAATTCCATCACTGTTAAGTAGTAACCGAAACATAAACAAGGGCAAAAATGTGTCTAATTTTCATAATAGTGAATAATGATTAGACTGATTAGACTGATAAAAATAGATGATGCCTTTATTTTGTTAAATCAGTGTTTCATCTTACAATTTTTAACCTTTTTTCCACAAACTGCCTCCAAACAAAGTAACTCCAACTCATAACTCTATCTTCCATTTATTCAAATATGGATTTATATTGCTCAAAAACTCCCTGAAAAAACTGGTATTTTATGTGCGTACTCGCCTCTCCACAAATCTGACCTGTAACTTGGCTTAGTGCATTAACCTGCTTGTCTCCTGATGGGACATTTGTTGGAACATTCCAGGCAGAGCGCTAACATCTCCATATTTCACCTGTTAAATTACAAATCTGATTTTGTTTTCTAGACTTCGAGATCCTCCAGGTGACGGCCACTGACGCGGATCAGCCTGGGACTCTGAACGCCGACCTCCGCTACAGAATCATCGACCAGGAGCCGAAGTCTCCCGCACCCGACATGTTCACGATAAATTCCATCACCGGCTTCATCCGAGTGAACGCACGAGGACTGGACCGAGAGGTGAGGCTCTTTACACGACACTACTCACAATATGTCGCAATACAAATATGTCGTACGCTGAGATTCACAATAAACGCCACTGGATTTGAATGCAAACGCACTATCCACTGAACAACCAGCAGATGGCAGTGTGGTGCAGCCACAGCACTTTTCCAGACAGCTTTTGATGCACAAATGTGTGTTTTTTTGGTTTTTTTTTTTTTTTGTAGTTTTTTTAACAGCCAATCAGGGATGATCAGTTTACGTCACTCTCCTCCACTGCACAGGCTGGTTGCAGAAAGAGCCGCTGTCTTGTCTTTGTGCTGTTGGATGCACAAACCATTTTGATAAAAGCAACAAAATAAGTAAGTTTTACAGAATTCCATAAAGCCGCACATCTTTCAAGGCAAACAAGAGCCGTGTTTGGTTACAAGCATCAGAAGAAGTGATTAGAACAAGCAGATGATTAAAAATGCACTTAAAAATGAATCTTACCGGTCGAACACGGACACATTAAATATCTGTTCTCCTCCTCTTTCCACGGCTCAATCTTCTGTCTCTTCTTTCTTCTCCATGTTCCACACACAGGTTTTCTTTGATGATTTTCCCCCATGTGACTTGATGAACCTGCTCTCGTCCACTATGTTGTCACGGTTCACTAAGAAAAAACAAGTTTTTCTTCGTTCCTGTCGGGAACGAACATTCCGATTCCCAAACGCTCTGATTTTCAGCGTGAATACATCAGTTGGTTTGATATTACATGCGGGAACCAGCACCTGCACGATTCTGTCGGTCTTTAAACAGCTAACTGAGCTTCATTTGACTGGAGCCGAATGCTCTAGATGACATTACACTCACTTTGTCCACTTGTATATACAGTCTGTGGTCACATCTGCTGCCCAGTGCCCGCGTGTGCCCAGTGCCCGCGTGTGCCCAGTGCCCGCGTGTGCCCAGTGCCCGCGTGTGCCCAGTGCCCGCGTGTGCCCAGTGCCCGCGTGTGCCCAGTGCTTGTGACAGATGTTCTGTGTTCTGGTCTCTTTCAGAAAAACCCAAAGTACACTCTGGAGATTGACGCGGCCGACATGGTAGGAGAAGGACTCATCGGGAGAACCAAAGTCATCTTGACCGTGACCGATAGCAACGACAATCCACCGATCTACACGGAGAGCCAGGTGAGGCCCTTCGAGAGGCTTCCAGAGGTCTAGCCCCCCTGCCCCCCTCCTGTCGAGTCCCCCGGTCTTATATGGTCTATTTTCAGTTCACAGCCACTCTCCCTGAGAATAAGGAGGGTGCCTTGGTGGCAAAGATGTTGGTGACGGATCAAGATGAAGCCCACACTTCCACTTGGAACGCCAAATTCACCATCGTCGACGGCAACCAGAATGGGCTCTTCGCCGTGGCAACAGGCGTCAACAAACAGGAGGGCATCATCACCACGGCGAAGGAAAAATATTTAATGCCTTTTTTTGGGACAGATTTTATGTTAATAATAATAATGATGCATAAAGCCCATTCACGGGACATCACACATGTAGAATCTCTGTTGATACTTTGCAGCCCGTGTTCTAAACAGTGTAGCTTGTCTGAAAACACAAAAGTTATTTAAAGAGCACATTTTCAGGAGCCTGAGATCAGTCTGAGTGTTCATGGTTGTGTTTAGGAGTTTGATTTTCAACAAAAAAGTGAGTGTGATAAACTGAAAAACAGTTGGTTCTTTCTGGCCAGATTGTGTTAAATTTCAGATTAAAGGCTAACAAACTCTCAGACAGAGCAGTGCTTACAGTTACACAGCCCCAGTGTTGATGACACCAGCTGCAAAGTATCAAGAGCTCTATAGAGTCTTGCCTCTGAAACTATGGCGGAGTTTGAATGTCTGCACTATTCCCTAATTAGTGCAGTGTATAAGGGTCACGGAATTTTCAGGGATGTACGAATGTCCACTTAGTGAAAAAGTAGTGCACTAAAAATTTTCTACAATGCACCTTGAAAAGGTGCATTGTGAGCATCGGTATCACTAGAGAGGTCAATATAGACCACAGTGCACTGGGAGAGTCGGGAAAACAACGCCGTTCAGCGGAAGGTGTTGAAATGGACACAACACGACTGAAAGAAGCAGATTAGAGCGCTGGTTTATGGCTCTGTAGATCCTGATTCTGAATAAAACATGACTAAGGCTGCGTTCAGACTGCAGCCTGAAGTGACCCAAATCTGATTTTTTGCCCCTATGATCCTGTGTCTGATCTTTTAATGACAGTCTGAACGACACAGATCCGATCTTTTTCAAATGTGACCCAGGACACTTGGATATGTGCTCCTGAAACTGATACATATCTGATCTTTTGACATGTGACTTCAGTCTGAATGGCCAAAGTGCATTCATCCACCTACACGTTATCAACAAGACACAAACATCACTATTCTGCGCTGAAGTAGGTGAAAATTTTTAATGAACTCCGTGTCACTGAAGCGAAGCACATCACCACTCACTACTCTTGGTTACGTCTCCACATCCACACGTTCCTTTCAACGGACGTTACTGCTGCTGCCACTGCTCTACAAAACACCACGGCCAAAAACCTCGTCCTTCTCCTTCTCAATCTCTTTAAAACAAGTAAGTTGTTCATGTTCTGGCTCTGGTATGAGAAGAACTTTAAAATCTCCAGATGCTCAATGCTGCGTCCATGTTTGGACAACTTCCGTAAACACAGAGCACGCTCGCTGCGGTTGATGCCGTTGTGTCTCCAGTGCACATGTGGGACACTTTCGGGCCGTTTAATGTTCAAACTGGAGTCACATACAAGTCACATTTAATTGGAAATGTGAACGACCTCGCAAAAACATCAGATTTCACAAAAAAATCTGAATTGAGCGTTAAACCCTGCAGTCTGAACGTAGCCTAAATAAAGCATTATGCATTTAGTGGTGTGAGACAAACAGCAAATAATCAAAAAAAAAAAAAAAAAAAGTCAGTCAGTTTGTGTGAAATCCACCGTGATAAACTTGTGTGATTCTTATTAGGCAATAAATGGTCTGATCTGTTCATTATTTATGACAGAAATCAAGTTTTATCAAAGTTTTTATCAGAGCCTTTAGACTTGTTTTCATCCAGATGCCAGAGTCACATGACCTGAACGTAGTGAGTTGAGAGTCTGAATCAGTGATTGCATTGTAGGGGGCGCTAAAGAGTGCGGGCCTGTATAGTAATGGTGAGGTTTTAGGGACTAGGGTGGACATTCGGACACAGCCCAAGATATCTCCTCTGTCCTCAGGGCCTGGACTTCGAGAAGACTCAGAGGCACAAGCTGCTGGTCGCCGTGGAGAACGAGGTGCCCTTCGCCGTCCCTCTGCCCACGTCCACAGCGACGGTCTTCATCACAGTAACGGACATAAATGAGGTGCCCATCTTTGAGTCGGTCTTAAAGAAAGTCTCCCAACCCGAGGACCTGGCCGTGGACCAGAAAGTGGTCCTGTACACTGCCTACGACCCTGATACAGCACGCAATCAGACAGTCATGTGAGTCCTGGTTTAGTTTTGGAATAGTCCCTGGTTTAGTCTTTGTTTGAGTCTTCCTGTATGTCTCAGGTACCATACTGGTTTAGGTTTTGGTTTTGTTCTGGTTTATTTCTCGGTTTAGTCCTAGTTTAGTCCTTGATTGAGTCCTTTGTTTAGTTGTTGGTTTATTCCTGGTTTAATCTTTGATTTTAGTCTTTGATTTAGTCCTGGTTCGGTCCTGGTTCTTGAGTCTCTTGGTGTGTCTCAGGTACCGGATCGTGAGTGATCCAGCCGGGTGGTTAAACGTGGCCAAAGACACGGGTCTGGTGACGGTGAAGTCGCCGATGGACAGAGAGAGTTCGTTTGTGAAAGAAGGCGACATTTACACAGCTCTGATCGGAGCCTACGATGATGGTACGGATACTACTACTACTATTACTACTACTACTACCTGGTTGTGAGTGTAATGTGTCCTCCGGTCCAGACGAGGTGCCGGCCACAGGAACAGGGACTCTGGAGATTCAACTGATCAGCGTGAACGACAACGTCCCATCCATCAAAGACGGCAGCTTCACGGTCAGTACCAACGTTATTTTATTTTACATCTAAACTAAATGTGTTCTAGTGACAAGTTCATTTACACGTGCACGAGTGTCCGGTTATGAACCTTATCCCCAATTCACACCAAGTGTAAGAGCACGTACGCGCCACAGCACACACATACAAAAAAACATTTTAACAAATTAGACAGTTTACACCAGCAGTGTCATACGTGACATCAAGGGCCGTCATTACACTATGCGCTGTTAAAAATACGTCTGTTCCAATGTTGCAGCGTCAGAGCGGCTCCAGGCTTTTTCAGGGAAGGACAGGAAATTTGCACACGGTGTCAAAATAAACTTCCGATGCCCTTTCAAATGATGTTCTTTAAATTCACTGCAGTGGCATAAACAGAATGCATCGCATCAGGAGCTCGGAGAATGACTCGTGATGGACTACGAAAAGTTTACAGCAGAGGACACATATACCATAAAATACCAAATCATATCCGGGGCATTTATTTGTTTCACTCACTTAACAGACCAGGCATTTATTTGAGACCAGGCGGCTATTTGGGGCAGGCGATTAATCCTTAATCCTGGACTTTTAGTCAGATTGTGCAGATTTAAGTCAAAACTTGTGAACATGTGAAGAGACACAAAGAGTGTGTAAGTATTTATGTAGGTGTGTGTGTGTAAGTATTTATGTAGGTGTGTGTGTGTGTGTGTGTAAGTATTTATGTAGGTGTGTGTGTAAGTATTTATGTAGGTGTGTGTGTAAGTATTTATGTAGGTGTGTGTGTAAGTATTTATGTAGGTGTGTGTGTGTAAGTATTTATGTAGGTGTGTGTGTGTGTAAGTTATGTGTAGGTGTGTGTGTAAGTATTTATGTAGGTGTGTGTGTGTATATTTTTATGTAGGTGTGTGTGTGTGTGTGTAAGTATTTATGTAGGTGTGTGTGTCGGTATTTATGTAGGTGTGTGTGTGTGTGTGTGTGTGTGTATTTATGTAGGTGTGTGTAAGTATTTATGTAGGTGTGTGTGTAAGTATTTATGTAGGTGTGTGTGTAGGTATTTATGTAGGTGTGTGTGTTTAAGTATTTATGTAGGTGTGTGTGTGTGTGTAAGTATTTATGTAGGTGTGTGTGTGTGTAAGTATTTATGTAGGTGTGTGTGTAAGTATTTATGTAGGTGTGTGTGTAGGTATTTATGTAGGTGTGTGTGTGTAAGTATTTATGTAGGTGTGTGTGTGTAAGTATTTATGTAGGTGTGTGTGTAGGTATTTATGTAGGTGTGTGTGTGTAAGTATTTATGTAGGTGTGTGTGTTTAAGTATTTATGTAGGTGTGTGTGTGTGTAAGTATTTATGTAGGTGTGTGTGTGTAAGTATTTAGTGTGTGTAGTGTGTGTGTGTAAGTATTTATGTAGGTGTGTGTGTTTAAGTATTTTTGTAGGTGTGTGTGTGTGTAAGTATTTATGTAGGTGTGTGTGTGTAAGTATTTATGTAGGTGTGTGTGTGTAAGTATTTATGTAGTGTGTGTGTGTGTGTGTAAGTATTTATGTAGGTGTGTGTGTGTGTAGGTGTGTGTGTGTGTGTAAGTATTTATGTAGTTTTATGTGTGTGTGTGTAAGTATTTATGTAGGTGTGTGTGTGTAAGTATTTATGTAGGTGTGTGTGTTTAAGTATTTATGTAGGTGTGTGTGTGTGTAAGTATTTATGTAGGTGTGTGTGTTTAAGTATTTATGTAGTGTGTGTGTAAGTATTTATGTGTGTGTGTGTAAGTATTTATGTAGGTGTGTGTGTGTGTAAGTATTTATGTAGGTGTGTGTGTAAGTATTTATGTAGGTGTGTGTGTGTAAGTATTTATGTAGGTGTGTGTGTAAGTATTTATGTAGGTGTGTGTGTAAGTATTTATGTAGGTGTGTGTGTGTGTGTGTAAGTATTTATGTAGGTGTGTGTGTAAGTATTTATGTAGGTGTGTGTGTGTGTGTGTGTGTAAGTATTTATGTAGGTGTGTGTGTGTAGTATTTATGTAGGTGTGTGTGTAAGTATTTATGTAGTGTGTGTGTGTAAGTATTTAAGTATTTATGTAGGTGTGTGTGTAAGTATTATGTAGTGTGTATTTTATGTAGGGGTGTGTGTAAGTATTTATGTAGGTGTGTGTGTTTGTTGTAAGTATTTATGTAGGTGTGTGTGTGTGTGTAAGTATTTATGTAGGTGTGTGTGTGTGTGTAAGTATTTATGTAGGTGTGTGTGTAAGTATTTATGTAGGTGTGTGTGTGTGTGTGTGTGTAAGTATTTATGTAGGTGTGTGTGTGTAAGTATTTATGTAGGTGTGTGTGTAAGTATTTATGTAGGTGTGTGTAAGTATTTATGTAGGTGTGTGTGTAAGTTTTATGTAGGTGTGTAAGTGTGTGTAGTAGGTGTATATGTGTTAAGTAAGTGTGTGTAAGTATTTATGTAGGGGTGTGTGTGTTTAAGTATTTATGTAGGTGTGTGTGTGTGTGTGTAAGTATTTATGTAGGTGTGTGTGTAAGTATTTATGTAGGTGTGTGTGTAAGTATTTATGTAGGTGTGTGTAAGTATTTATGTAGGTGTGTGTAAGTATTTATGTAGGTGTGTGTGTGTAAGTATTTATGTAGGGGTGTGTGTGTAAGTATTTATGTAGGTGTGTGTGTGTAAGTATTTATGTAGGGGTGTGTGTGTAAGTATTTATGTAGTGGTGTGTGTAAGTATTTATGTAGGTGTGTGTGTAAGTATGTGTGTTAGTAGTTGTGTGTGTGGTGTGTGTGTATGTAGGTGTGTGTGTAGGTATGTCAATTCTTGTCGTACTCGTGCAGGTGAACATCACAGACAAAGATGGACCTGGGTTTGTGAACTGGACCACACATGTGAACGACACCAGTGAGTAACATGCTGCACGATACACACTACACTGTCAAAAGTCAGAACACTGATGTTGATCGGATATAATATATGTATTTAAAGGGATAGTTCAGGATTTTTGACATAAATCTGTATGTCATCCCCATGAGCAGTGTTGTGCATCCACACTGACTTACCCCGGACAGTGACCGGTGAGCCGAGTTACTGGCTCGGTGCTGACAAAAGTAGTCCGGCAAGTTGGCTGGGGACCTTAAAATAAAGCATTTTTCTTCTCAAAAGAATATGTGTTTAAAAGAGTGATACACTTGCATCACAAAACCATCGTTGCCTAAAAAGTCAGACCTCATAATCACTTGGCACTATTTTCTTTCCGTTCGTATCACTGCGCGCTGCCGCCAGGTGACAGCCGCGCACGAATCCATCACTTTCTTCAGTTGTTCGGCAGTGTTTACATGCACAGACCACCGCGACGTGAGAGAACTAACGAGAGACTTAGAGCCATAAGTATATAAGCTAGTATAAGATACATAAGAATATATCTAAAACATGGTGCGAACTCTTGATTATCCAAACTAAACTATCCCTTTAATCAATATTTCATGCTGCATTGTGTAACTTTTCTGGTGGAGGGTTCGTCAAACGCTTTTCTCCACAGAGATGTTGTTGCTTTGTCTGGAATGTTCCACAGTATGGCATTAAACATTTCTATCTTCATGGAGACCAAACCAGACCAAGTTCCAGGTCAGATCTGTGGAGAGGCGACCCCGCTCACATTTTTGAGCTATAAAACCGCTTGTAATTGAATAAATGTAAATGTTTAATGTCACACTGTGGAACATTCCTGGCAGAGCAGTGACATCTCTGTAAAAACAAGAAGGTGACAGACTCTCCACCAGAAAAGTTACACAATGCACCGTTTAATATGCATCTGACTGCTTCTTAGACTATTGAACTGCAAATGGTCCATATGAAACTATTTTGTGATGAAACAAAACACAACTCCAATCTGTTTTTAAGATAACAACATTAGAACATGACTTAAAGCTCAGACAATTTTGTGTGTATTTTTTATTAAAATTGAAACAAAAAACAATGATTTACTGTTTTATTATTATTATTTAATGTATTTTATTTATTTAAATTTGAAGTTGATAATCTGACTTCCTTGTAATTCCATAACTGTTTCTTAACCAACACACTGAGTGTGTTTACATGCACATCAATAACCCGGTTATGATCAGGTTTTTTGAGTATCCCGGTTTCTTCATGGTGCATGTATACGCAGTACTCTGGTTTCAGTATCCCGGTTATGGCAGTATCCCGGTTATTAGAAACCGGGTTACTGTAGCTGGTTTATTCCAATAGTAACTGAGATACTTGTGGCATGTAAACGCAGTATCCCGGTTACTGCAACATAAAGTTGAGTGTGCATGCATCCAAAAGACACTTTCCAGTCTTTTCACCACAACAGTAGCAACATAAAGAAATTGACCAACATAAATAAAGTGACCAAACGAGTGAAATTACTGTAAAATAAAGAGCTGCGCTAAACCTGCACACGTACAATCTGCACTCGTACGACCTGCACTCGTGTGATCACTGAAAAGCTAAAACATGAACTATCTCCTATACAACACACACACAGAACAGACTCACCATCATCAGCACCTCCTTCTGTCACAAAAAGAACACACATAATCCACTGAGTCGTGTCATTTAGTCCAAAAGAAGCTGATCACATCAGCGGCACAAGGAGCAGCTGTTTTTATCACCGCTAACAGTTTATGCTAATTAGCGATGTGGTCTTAAGTTTTGTTTCTGTAAAATGTAAACAAATGTGATCAGAGCTGAATGATCTGATCAAACAGGCTGATGTGGATCTACAGTGGTTCTGGTTTATATGTTGTAAAGTTGAGTTTATTTATACAGATTTTAAAGAAGAATCTGTTGGTTTGATGTGTGCAGTGGATTGTGGGAGATCTCGTAGCTCCTTAGCTTCTTATACTAAAGGAGCTCACGGTTTGTATTTTTCCTGGTTTATTCAATTGATTTAAGTTAATTTTTGCACTTGCGCATTTGTAAGATTATGTCAAGAAACCAGGATACTCCATTTGATCATGTATATGCGGATATGAGTATCCAGGTTTCTCAGTGCACATGTAAACACAGTAACCTGAATACTGACATAATCGGGATATGGCTAATAACTGGGTTATTGATGTGCATGTATACATACTCACTGTAAACAAGATCCTAAGTTAATAATAACAAGAATATCTTAATAATAATCATAATCATAGCTATTATTATTATTATTATTATTATTATTATTATTATTATTATTATTATTATACAATAATATAATATAAATAATAGAATAAAATCACCTTTATTCTGTAAATTGAACCTTTTACTTCCTCGTGCGTGACCTGTCCCTGAATGTTGAATGGAATTTTCCTTGGTGGTGACATAGAGGTATTATCTTTTAGACGCTCTCCTACAACTTATTGGTCAGGCCTGAGCCCCTACAGGGCGTAGGGTCTGTTGTCTTCACCCAAAAAAAGAGTCTGAAGCCCCTTGTTACATCCTCCTCCTCTTCCTCTGAGGGTCTGGAGGTGGTGTGTTCAGGTAAAAGTCTGATCTTACATTTTTCTGTCTCAGATGTTTTTTCTAGTTGCTCCAGATGAGTGTCAGGTTAGATCACACAAGCACACAGACTGATGTGTCCAATCACGTGTCTCCACAGACTTGGTCCTGAATCGTCCAATCATCTCCGTGTCTGTGAGTGACGGGGCGTCCGAGCTCCAGCCTCAGGGGGTGCGGGTGCAGCTGGGCTCAAAGTTCAGGGTCAAATGCTCCGTGGAGCCACAGTACCCGGGAGGCTCCTTCCGGCTCCTCTCTCCCGCCGCGCCCCCCGCTCAGAACCGCACCCTGCCCGCCGTCAATCACTCCGCCCACTTCCTGTTCTCTGACGCTGACCACGCCCACAAAGGAAACTACACCTGTGTTTACCTCCTGCAGGTGTTTGACCACAACTTCTCCTCTCAGAGCCACACACTCCAGCTCTCTGTGGGAGGTACACACACACACACACACACACACACACACACACACTATACATACACACACACACACACACTACACACACACACACTATACACACACACACACACACACACACTATACACACACACACACTATACATACACACACACACACACACACTATACACACACACACACACACTATACACTACACACACACACACACACACACTATACACACACACACTATACATACACACACACTATACACACACACACACTATACATACACACACACTATACATACACACTACACACACACACACACACACACACACACACACACACAACACACACACACTATACATACACACACACACACACACACACACACACACACTATACACACACACACACACACAATACACACACACACACACTACACATACACACACACACACATACACACACACACACATATACAACACACACACACACACTATACACACACACACACACTACACACACTATACACACACACACACACACACACACTATATACACACACACTATACACACACACACACACACTATACATACACACACATACACACACACACACACACACTATACACACACACTCCAGCTCTCTGTGGGAGGTACGCACACACACACACACACACACACTATACACACACACACACACACTATACACACACACTATACACACACACACACTCCAGCTCTCTGTGAGAGGTATACACACACTATACACACACACCCCATACACACCCACACACCCATACACACACACACACTATACATATACACACACACACACACACACACACACTATACACACACACACACACACACTATACACACACTATACACACACACACACTCCAGCTCTCTGTGAGAGGTATACACACGCACACACACACCCCATACACACCCACACACACACACACACACACACACACACACACACACACACAGAGAGAACACACACACACTCCAACTCCGTCCAAATACAGATTCAGGTCTCAGTCCTGGTCCTGGTCTTGGTCCTGGTCTGATCTGGGTTCTGCTGTGTTGCAGAGTCAGACTCAGACCTGATCATCAGAGTCGTGGTGATTCTTCTGTTGAAGCTCCTGTACATCCTCCCAATGTCCTACTACTACTGCAAGGTACTGACTCTACACCTGGTCTAGTCCTGGTTTAGTCCCGGTTTAGACCTGGTTTAGTCCTGGTTCAGTCTTGGTTTAGTCCTGGTTTAGACCTGGTTTAGTCCTGGTTTAGACCTGGTTTAGACCTGGTTTAGTCTTGGTTTAGACCTGGTTTAGACCTGGTTTAGTCCTGGTTTAGACCTGGTTTAGACCTGGTTTAGTCTTGGTTTAAACCTGGTTTAGACCTGGTTTAGTCCTGGTTTAGACCTGGTTTAGTCCTGGCTTAGTTCTGGTTTAGACCTGGTTTAGTCCTGGTTTATACCTGGTTTAGTCCTGGTTTAGACCTGGTTTAGTCTTGGTTTAGACCTGGTTTAGTCTTGGTTTAGACCTGGTTTAGACCTGGTTTAGTCCTGGTTTAGACCTGGTTTAGTCCTGGCTTAGTCCTGGTTTAGACCTGGTTTAGTCTTGGTTTATACCTGGTTTAGTCCTGGTTTAGACCTGGTTTAGTCTTGGTTTAGACCTGGTTTAGTCTTGGTTTAGACCTGGTTTAGTCCTGTTTTTGTGCCTGTTGTTTCAGGTCCGGGCCAGAGGCGGCGCTAGAGAGAGGCTCCAGCTGAGAGTGAGACGGGTTCAGATCTGAGTTGGTCCAGTTTCAGACTGGATCATTAACATCTTTAGCTTCAGCAGCATTTCATCTTCCCAAAACAAAAGGGGGAAATAGTAAAACCAAATCAGAACCACTTTCAGAACCAAGGAGAACTAGATTTTCCAACCATGAAGACTTTAATGAGTGAAATTGTATCGTGTGGCTGTAAAATAAAATATCCTGCTTTCAATTCAAGAGTTTCAACCAAAGCAACAAAACTGTTGTGTCGTCTCCTCTGAAAAGGAACGTACTGAAACTTTGATTTGTTTCCTGTTCTACTACAAATATGAATTCCCTCATTTCATTGGATTTGTTTACACTTTGTATTTTTTTCTATGTGACCCTTTGAATTTCTTGTTTCTTTTGTGGTGTAAAGGTCTTTTGTTTGGTAGATTGTATTCACTTGTGTTGGATTTCAAAATCCTCAGGAGCAGATTTGATTGGATTCACTGACTGTTGTAAATGCAGTAATGGTTTAGAAATGGGTCAGTGACGTGACGTTGGCATTTTTGTGTCCAGAAGCCACAACTTTTCATGTTCTCAATATATAAAGGTTTAAATGGTTTAAATGTATTTGTTTTATTTCACTTGTTACACATTTAAATGAAGAAACCAAATCTGAAAAAATATTAAAGGTTTAAAATATCAAAAAGTGATTGGGTGAAACAGGTCACACACAATCAGTGAGAACTTTAGTTTTTTTCTTTTTTTCTCTGGCGTTATTTTAAAGCTTTGACATGAACATATAAAAGCATTTTTAAAATGAACACAAAAGAACTACTTTTAATGTCATTAATAAAGTTGTGTCCAAAAGTCGATTTCATCAAAGTCATTCAGTAAAACCAAGATAAGTATGGCGTACTATTACCTCACGACAGTCTTAAGACCTGCAGGAGACTTGCATGCCCCACATGGCCGAAATTTCTCCCAGGGTCCCGTACAAGTCTCACGGGACCCACAAGCCACACTTGCACCAGCCTTAAGAAGCACTCTCGAAACTCTCTCTCCTCTACAGAACCCACGAGCCTCCACGGGCCAAGAAATGTCTGCAGCCGTACGTGTGAATCGCCCTTGTGGTTTATTGTGACTAAGGCTTTACTGGGTCCACCAAGCCTCTGAAGTTTAGCACCTGTGTCCTTAAATCTGAGCTGAAAAATCTGTTTTTCTGTAATAACATCCTTATTCTTTCTGGAAACTTGTGTTTACCAAACCCTGAGCCGTACCTTTCACTGAGACGCTCTGGTGACGTCACACTCACAAACACAAACACAGACACAGACAAATGCAACTCCAGCCTCAGCGTCCAAGAGGCCACAGCAGAGGTGAGGGAGATCCTGTTGGCAGAGGTCGTGAAGATCAGTGGAGAAGAGGAGAGGAGCCTGAGCGACGCAAGCCTCCAAGTGGCCTCTGCAATTGTCGACTCCATCACAGAGGAGATCAGCTCCGTGGAGTATGAGTTCGGAGCAGAGCACAGAGGAGAAACCCCAGCCCAGTAATCGATGCAGGAAGCTCAAACGGACACTGAGCCGATGTGCCCCTTGCATCGGCGGAGAATGAAGAGGAGACACACACACGCACACACAGGTTTAAACCAGAACTAAACTAAGTCCAAACCAGGACTAAACCAGGTCTAAACCTTAATTTTTAATAAACATAGATAAAAATCCAAAAATATCATAACATTAGTTTTGCTCAGTAGTTGACTCGTGTGGTTGTTGTTCTCCTTTAAGAGTACGTTTACGCTGAAACAAATTCGCGTATATATCAAACTTAATATCACATGACTCATTTGCATCAACTGAGCGCTAAAAAAACAACAACTCTCATGTCGTCATGACTAGAGCCCGACCGATATAATTGGCCGATATGGGCACCTGGAGACATATTGGCTATTGGCCGATATGTTTGCTGATATGGGCCGATATTTCACGTGGGCATGTTATACCTCGTTATAAATCTTAGACTCTCTATATTATGTTCATTTAATCCAATTTACAGACAGATAAATGTCCTAATCTGTGGCTCCATTTATTTATCTACGGAGTCATTTGTCAGTGTGAACACACGCCACCCACGTCAGGTCAGTCACGTGCCTTTGTTTACATCCGCAGACATAGATCCATGTGCAACACTTAGATTCTATTCTCAATGGTTTGAGTCTGGATTAAAAGGACATTTATTAGTGCAGACTTGTGATGTGGGAGGAGCCTGTGTGAGGCGCTGAGTGTTGGAAATATGTCGACTTTGAAGCTAGTTTAGGTTATTGATTAGCTGCTGTAGCTCCCACACATAAACAGTCTGTTTTCTATTGGTCTATTGTAAAGTAACTGTATTGGCCGTATATTTGTTACTGGACCAGCATTGATATGTAAATGAGCTGTGAACAGACGTGTAAATTATGACATTTGTGCATATAATTAATTACCGCGGCGCGCAGCATTTACGGCTAAAGGCTAATAGCGGTAGTTTCTTTACTAGCTAGTAGTGATGGGTCGGTCACAAACGAAGCGGCTCTTAGAGCCGGCTCTTTGAAGCGAACGACAGGAGCCTGATCCTTATCGGGAGTCGTGTTTTCTCTTTCTCTCACTTTTTTTCTCTTCACGTCACGTGCAGACTCGTGGGAGTTTCACAGCAGCAGCAGCTCAAAACAAAACTTTCAGAAATCTGCGTGTGCATAGGGTAGAAAAATGTGCATGTTTGTCTGTAGTTCAGCATAAAATAAATAAACCAGGACTAATCTTGGGCTCGAGAGATGGAGAGAGATAGAGACCCGACACTCTGTCCTGGTTCAGTTCTGGTTTAGTCTTGCTTTAGACTTGGTTCAGTTCTGGTTTACTCCTGCTTTAGACCTGCTTTAGACCTGGTTTAGTCCTGCAAAATAACAATAAATGTTGCCTAAATAAACCCAATTTAAAATCCACTAGAGCCAAACCTAAGTTATTTTAAACAATTCAAGATTTACAGTGAATTTTTACACCACTAAATATATCGGTGATTATATCGGCTATCGGCAGTTTCAACTCCCATTTTATCGGTTTCATATCGGTCACAACAAAACCCATATCGGTCGGGCCCTAGTCACGACGTTAATGGACACCACAGTTTTCTATTGTCAAAGTCGTCACACTTGTTTCTTTAATGAAGTCATTTTAGATGAATATTGTGATTTAAAATATCCTAATTATAACAGAATGATCCACAGGGGTCAGAGGTCAGAACCACAAGCACTGCAGGTCTGATTTCACCTGCGTGTGTCTTTAATACGTACATGTGATGGTGAAGTTGATGACGTTGCTCGCCCGTTGCTTTTCCGTGTCACACCAGTAGAGGCCGCTGTCCAGAGTGAGAGTTTGTGTTTCTGAAGACCCCCGTGCCCCCCCCCCCCCCCCCCCCCCCCCCCCCCTAAACCAGGTCTAATGCAGGTGTAAACCAGGTCTAAACCAGGTCGAACACAGGTTTAAACCAGGTCTAACAAAGGTCTAAACCAGGTCTAATGCAGGTCTAAACTAGGTCTAAACCAGGTCTAATCCAAGTCTAAATCAGGTCTAAACCAGGTCTAATGCAGGTCTAAACTAGGTCTAAACCAGGTCTAAACCAGGTCTAATGCAGGTCTAAACTAGGTCTAAACCAGGTCTAAACCAGGTCTAATGCAGGTCTAAACTAGGTCTAAACCAGGTCTAAACCAGGTCTAAACCAGGTCTAAACCAGGTCTAAACTAGGTCTAAACCAGGTCTAATCCAAGTCTAAATCAGGTCTAAACCAGGTCTAATGCAGGTCTAAACTAGGTCTAAACTAGGTCTAAACCAGGTGTAAACCAGGTCTAAACTAGGTCTGTGTGTGTGTCAGTTTGTGTGTGTGTCTCTGTGTGTGTGAGATTGTGTGCGTGTGATAGTGTGTGTGATTGTGTGTGTGTGATAGTGTGTGTTTGTGTCTCTGTTTGTGTGTGATTGTGTGTGATAATGTGTCTGTTTGTGTGTGTGTATGTGTGTGTGTGATAGTGTGTGTGTTTGTGTCTCTGTTTGTGTGTGTCTGTGTGTGTGATAATGTGTCTGTGTGTGTGTGTGTGTGATAATGTGTGTGTGTGTGTGTGATAATGTGTTTGTGTGTGTGTGTGTGTGTGTGTGTGTGATTGTGTGTGTAATAGTGTGAGTTGGACACTAGAGGGCAGCAGCCTCCTGTGCTTTTCACTTTCAGTGATCGTTTTGTCGATTTCTCCACATGCAGCAGGATTTATTCTCTGTGATTTCATAATTTGATGTTATGAAATTCTTTATTTATTGTTTCAGATATATTTTATTTTGATATTAGGCTAATTTGTTCTGATATTTTCCTTTTATTTATAATACTTAGTACCACACACATATTCCAAACATCCATTGCCATCCATCTTTTTAAATTGATAGTTATATTTTATTTGAGCCTGCTGACAGTCTGTCTGTCCGACCGAGCAGTGACCGTGTCCTTTTGTCTTTCGGCGTACAACAGAAAAGCGTCCTCCCGTTTAAAGGTGACATTCTCAGAGTAAATCAATGGTGTTATTCTTCAGTGCAGACTAATGTGCGCAGACTAACGGGACGTGCACTCTGAGGACAGGACGGTGACGCAGCTTGCAGTCACATCGTCCGTCATCATCAAAACAAACGCATCTCTGAGTGCACTCAAATGCCCCACGCCGCCCGGGAACTGAACCCAACACCTTCTATAAGTCACATTTGCATTTTCAACACTAGGAAAATAGACTGATCAAGAATCTCGGACTTCCGGTCATTGTGCAATTCATACTGGGAAGGATTTTCCAAAAAAGTGAGCATCAAACCTCCATGTTTGTTTTCCCAGTCTGATGTGTCTATTGTCAAAGTCAATCTTTTCAAGTCTTTTGAACCATATCACTTTTGTTTCTGGTTCTGATATTGTCATATTTTAGTTTTGGGATTCAGACATCATAATTGTGTGGTTGTTGGATCCTAACAGCGGAAAATGGCTTGAGAAATGTGTTTGCAAACTTCAAAACTGCAAAAGGGAATCAGATGAGTGTTACTCAGACCTCTGTTCAAACTGTTTCTCTTCCCAACGGAATTGAAAAATAGTGAAAGGTGAAGGTGATGGGCAGGATTGATCCACAGGAAAGACAAGAAAGGAAACCTTTAACTGCCTAAATCATCCTGAGTTTGCAGGAAACATTTTGTATGTGGGATCCTGTTTGTTAAGTGAGAGGAGCAGAAGACAAACACACTGAGCTGCACTTTCTTGTTCTTGTGGTTTTACAGCAACATCACATCTTGGTCTCTTTGCAGTGGAAGGTGTTTCTTGGTGAACAGCTGCTGCCTTTTGCTTTGGCGTTGACTTTTTAAATTCATAACCAAGGTTGAGTGATGGATCGAGATTCTGCTTTGTTGTCGCTCCGCATACAAAATATTCTCTGCAAACTCGGGATGATTTAGATAGTCAAGTGTTTCCTTTTTGGTTCTTCCTGTGGACCAATCCTGCCCATCGCCTTCACCTTTCACTATTTTTCAACTCTGTTGTGAAGAGAAACAGTTTGAACAGAGGGTTGCAGTCATACACATCTGATTTACTTTTGCAATTATGGAGTTCACAAACAAATTTCTTGAGCCGTTTTCCGCTGTTAGGATCCAACAACCACACAATTACAATGTCTGAATCCCAAAACTAAAATATGACAATATCAGAACCAGAAACAAAAGCGATTTAGTTCAAAAGACTAGAAAAGATTGACTTTGACAATAGACACATCCCACTGGGAAAACAAACATGGCGATTTGATGCTCACTTTTTTGGAAAATCCTTCCCAGTATGAATTGTGCAATGACCGGAAGTCCGAGATTCTTGATGCGTCTATTCATCCTGTCACAAGTTTGTTACAGAGAGACACTGCGATAAACGATAATACTGAAACGATTCGATGCCACTGACGCAATAACAATGATGTGAGATGATCCCATTAAACCCTGTCGTTAAAAGGCCAGAGCTGCAATGAATAAACAGCAGAACGAACCAATAATAGACTCGATTCACTCTTACATCACAAACCAGGAAGACGTTTGGAAGCATGCAATGACAACTTCCAACACCCGACACTGGACTCGCCGACCGACTGTGATCATCATTGTCAGGGAATTCTACCCTAAGACATCAAATTACATTAAATAAAGACACACCAAAACGAGACGGCTTAGTATTTACTTGCGCAAGGAGAGAGCTGTCCGAAACACTGTCTGACCTCCTCTGACAGCTCCTCCCCAACAGCAGCTTTTATTGCAGTCATTTCACAGATACAGTACAGTACATTGTTATATCACACAATGGTTACAATGATCACATACTAACGATCTTTAGGCTAAACCACCCCCCCATTTCACACTTGATTACAGGCTCCAGGTGATAAACAATTTGGTCAGTTTTCTCCCAAAAACTTATGCTAACCACATGAGGGGAAAAACCCTTAGCTGTCTTCTCATGGGCGACTCAGTAGATGAGCTTAATGAGTCAGGAGTTCTTGTACTAGGACATATGATATACATATGGAAAAACCCCAAAACGCAATTGTTGATAACTTTAATCACACACACAAATGATTATGATTTTAAATGATTCATAATATTTAAAATAACACAGAAATTCTTTCACAATTATGTTTGGAATCATCGAGAATTTGGCCTCATCTCTTCTAATCACATGTACCAGTGCACTCAGAGTTGTGTGTCAGTGGAGAAATAATGAAACCTGAGGGATGGTTGTTGTTTAGCCAAACATATCTGAACACTACAGTGACACGGAGATGAAGAAAACTGGGACATTTTCTAATTTTTCCAAGATTTTTTCAGACTTACTACCAGGAACAGATCCCACCGGAAATTGTCGCATGTTTCCAAACGTCTTCCTGGTTTGTGACATAAGCGTGAATCGAGTCTATTATTGGTTCATTCTGCTGTTTATTTGTTGCAGCTCAGGCCTTTTAATGACATGAAATGAGCCTATTAGTTATAGAAGTTACTATTTCCACCCTCTACAGCTCAAACGTTATTATATTGTAACAGAAACACTCCTTTCATACACTGAATGACGATGATGTTGTGATGACTGTGACAGGCCTAGTGCTTTGTGTACTGAAGGTCAGGAAGTGCAGGTCACTGAGGCTCTGCTCTCCTTAGTCAGCCCCAGGGCAGCTGTGGCTGTAGCTGACCACAACTGAGACCGAAGAAAGAATGAGCAATGGAATATAATTATTAAAGCTCTTTATTAAAAAGTGGGGCACCCGTTGCAAAAACTTTAGTTGTGTCCTGTTCAGCTTTTACACACATAACCTGTAGTGTGAAAGTGTGTGTGTGTGTGTGTGTGTGTGTGTGTGTGTGTTGGTGTCACTTACATCAGTCTGTCCCAGGGCGGCTGTGGCTACAATAGTATCTATCGCCGTATCGCAATAAGATACGAGTGTGGAGAATGAACTGTAAAATGTCTTTAAAGTGTCCAAAACAAGACTGTATAAATCCAGTGCAGTATAATTAAGAAATTATTCTTTAAATAATATTGAGTAACATTTTCATTTACAACTCACTTTTTTCACATGTGGTGTCATTGCTATAATGAAATATACTGATGAGAGCTGCAAAAATGGATTAACAGGTTTTGTCACAAATATACTGTTACTAAAAACGAGACAAGAAGAATGTATTTTGTGATTTTTTATGAAAAATGCTCTTAATTTGTAAATATTCCAAATCTATTTATCTATCTATCTATTTGTTTGATTAATTGATTTGCTTTTTAACTTATGGTTTGTGCCAAGAGAGAAACAATAATCATATACATACTAGACAACAGAAAAGCACAACTCTCAAAGAAGAAACTCCTGTTCATTAAAAATAATGTGGTCGCTTCTGTACATTGATCAAGAAATTTTACAAATATTTACATGGTAACACTTTATAATAACTACACCTTATTTAGCCTTAATAAAGCATGAACAAAGACTTAATTAATAATGAACAAAGATTTAATTAATAATGAACAAAGATTTAATTAATAATGATTCACACTTAGTAAATACTTAATAAACCATAATTCGTCTTCACTTTAGAAAAGCTCTAAAAAAGACTTAACTAACAAATAACAGCTGCCTGATATGATCATTGCATTGCATTATTAGTAAATCATTCTCTCATAGTTTACTAATGATTAATAAATGCTCAAATGGTTAGTTCATGAGTAATTAAGTCTGAAATAATTATGAGTAACTATTTACAGCACAGGTGAATTAAGTGCAAGTGCGAAATATGGTAGTAATTAAGTAGTTACTAACTGTGAATCATTATGAATTAAGTCTTTGTTCATTATTAATTAAGTCTTTGTTCAGGCTTTATTAAGGCTAAATAAGGTGTAGTAATTATAAAGTGTTACCATTTACATACAGCAAAACAAGTTATATCCTGTGCTTATTTTATTTTATTTCATTTTATCTTTTAATTCTTTCTCTCTATCATGAGGCATATCGAAAAAAAAAAAAAAAAAGACACTGTTCTCTGTCTAATGTTGTCATAAGTAAATCAATATAATATATGATCATATTTAATCTCATATTTCCTGAAGGTCACATTGTCCTTCGTGTGTGTTCTGTAGATCCACATCACGCTGGATTTCCCACGAGGCCTCAGGAGGAACATGTTTGTGCAGAACCCAGTGATGATGAAGAAGAGGAAGATGAAGCAGGAAGTGATCCTTAGAGGACACTGCAGAGCGTATCGTGCCGACTCAGCTCCTGTCGCCCAGAGGTGCCACGGGGACAGACGGAGAGATGGGTGCACGGGGGGGAAGGTCCATCATAATTATTACACCCCCCCTTCCCCCACAGACACGGTGCACACTGCAAAAACAGATCCAGAAAAAGACCCACATGACCTAAAGACACAGTGTGATCTTTTTTTTTTTTTTTTTTTTATTGTACTGAAAAATGTACTGAAAATTGCATCTCCACAATCCTGATTCTTCTTTGACCTGGAGGAGAGTCTTCTGTTTGTTTCTATGGAAATGTTCCAAAAGGCCTGGTCATACTTCATCAGGACTTTGTTTTCCTGTTGTTGAGGTGAGAAGAACGACAAAGTTTGTTTAGGCTCTAACATTTCATACTTCAAAAGATGTTCTGCTGCTGAACTGCACCACTCCCTCGCTCTGCCCCGCCCCCTCACTCTGCCCCACCCTTCAATCTGCCCCGCCCCCTCACTCTGCCCCACCCTTCAATCTGCCCCGCCCCCTCACTCTGCCCCACCCTTCAATCTGCCCCCGCCCCTCGCTCTGTCCCGCCCCCTCACTCTGCCCCGCCCCTCACTCTGCTGTTGTTATTACAGACATTTATGATATGAACTAATTGATCATCTTGTTTATTGTAACGTTCCTTTCGTTCACACACATCTCACACTGGCCTTTTCGCTCAGTATGAATCTCTTCTGTCTGTTTCACCTGAACAGGAGTCCTGTTGGTGACGTTTCTCTGTGTTTGATAAAGGAGCCGCTGCAGGAGGTTTATAGTGAGGGGATTTCTTTTCGTCCTCCAGCAGACCGCTCTTTTTTTGGTGGCCCACCTTTTGGCTTTCGCAAACGTGTCATGAAGATTGCGCCAGCATTTTCTACATTGATTTTCATCTGAGCCTAAAATGTCGGTGATCTCCCTCCATGAATTTCTTGCCATTTGGCATGAACGTCGTGTTGAACAGATGTTTATATTTTCTCACCCTTTCCTCCAGTTGTGACTCAAAACCATACTGTTTTTTTCTTGTTCCACACGGTGAGGAAGCAGATAAACCACAGCCACATAAATAACCAATCAGAGTGAAGATGTGGAACAGCGCTGCCCAACTGCTCAGTGAAGTTCTGCTCTGCTGAGGTGTCGAGAACGAACCCCAAGAACTGCCCAACTTAGGCTGCGTTCAGACTGCAGCCTGAAGTGACCCAAATCCGATTTTTTTGGCCCCTATGTTCCTGTATCTGATCTTTTAATGACAGTCTGAACAACACAGATCTGAGTTTTTCAAATGTGACCCACGATACTTGGATATGTGCTCCTGAAACTGATACATATCTGATCTTTTGACATGTGACTTCAGTCTGAACGGCCAAAGTGTATTCATCCACCTACACGTTATCAACAAGACACAAACGTACACAAACATTCTTCTCATCATACAAAAATTGTTAATGAACTCCGTGTCACTGAAGTGAAGCACATCACCACTCTTGGCTACGTCTCCACATCCACACATTCCTTTCAACGGACTGTCTCACAAAACACCAAAAACCTCGTCCTTCTCCTTCTCAATCTCCTCCTTAAAACATGTAAGTTGTTCATGTTCTGGCTCCGGTACGAGAGGAACTTTAAAATCTCCAGGTGCTCAATGCTGCGTCCATGTTTGGACAACTTCTGTAAACACAGAGCACGCTCGCTGAGGTTGACGTCGTCGTGTCTCCAGTGTCACATGTGGGACACTTTCGGGCCGTTTAATGTTCACACTGGAGTCACATACAAGTCACATTTAATTGGAAATGTGAACGAGCTCGCAAAAACATCGGATTTCACAAAAAAATCGGAATTAAGCCCTGCAGTCTGAACGTAGCTAAAATGTTGGTCCAGCTCGGGTACAAGAACAAAATTCTTATGTTCTTATGAAGTATGAATAGGCCTTTAGGCTATAATATTCCATAGTTTGGCATAAAACTATGGAATGTTCCACAGTATGGTTTTAACTTTCATGACTTTGCCACCTCCAGGTTACACATTGCACCTTTACTGGTTTTCCTTTTTTTTATTTGAGTAGTTTTAATTAGGTCGTTTTAGTTACAATGTCTAGACTTTGACTATATTTGCAGTGCATATTTATACACTTCAGCATATTTTTGACTTTATGTGAAAATGCTTTTGTCACTAATTAATATCTTTTTATATGTATAGAAAAAATACAAACTAAAAACTAAAAACACTGAAAGTTGTCAAAAAGTCTAGGCATACACACAAACTAAACTCTGTCTAAAGAATTATATAAAAAAAAAGTCTAATCATTTTCTCTTTATATCCTAGTGTGTGAATGAGCAGTATGTGAGTGTTGTTTTTACAGTGCACTCTCCCTGTATTTTACTCTGACGTTGCCATGACAGCGATGGATGGAGGACTGGCCCTGGTTTGGACGCGGAGGTGAAGAGGAGGCGTGGAGGGGCCCATCAGTTTTCTGACAGGGTTTTTAGATTGTCGTCCAAACATTTATCAGGGCTCCCTCAGTGATCTGTGTAGGTCTGTGTGGAATGTGATTATCAGAAGATCCATTTTCACACAGAGAAGCCTTAAACTCATCAAAAAGAGAGCATTTTGTCCCTTTAAAAGTCCCATATTCTCCTACATTCTGACTCGTGTGAGCTTTAAAGGTGCAACTTTCCAGGTGATGGGTCCTCTACCTATTTGTCTCCATGGAAACGTTATTGCTTTGTCTAGAATGTCCCACAGTAGAGATTAAACCTGTCTACCACGAGGGAGACAAGCAGGTTACAGCACTACATTACAGGTCAGATCTGTGGAGAGGCGCTCCAATTCACAGAAGGAATGATTGTATTTTTGAGCAACAGAAACACCCCTAATGAATAAATGCCAGATGGAAATGTTTAATGCACTGAAAAAAAAAAAATGTTTAGGCTTTGAAACTTATTTTGATCCTCTCTACACATATTTTTCTCAGAACATGAACGTCACTTTTTCATGTTGATGAAATTTGATCAAATCATGCTGAATATGCAGATTTATCTTATGTTACCTTATCGTGAAATGTATATGTATGTATCATTGAATTGAATTGATCTAATTCTGTAAAATAATACAAACAGATCTGTATTGTCTTAAACAGAATCAAACACACAGAGACACACAAGTACAGAGACACACAGTTTGGAGCTGGACAGTGTGAAGATTTATTCCAGTGAAGAAGCTCTGGTCTCTGTGGACACAGAATAACACATGATGATCACATTCTGATCATTTACTCTGTTGTACATGTTTAAATACACTTAAAGCACTTATTACGACAATAATGGACCAGAACAGAATCACAAGAACATTAGAAGTGTATCTGCAGAAACAAAACTCACTGTGTGCTGCTTTTCTTCCTCTAAATGCAGTAACAGGTAGGGCATCTGGTATAAAGTCCTCCTAATGCCACATCACCCTGTAGAAACACGAAAACTGTTTCAGTAGGAAGTTCATTTTGAAAAATTCTTTTAAAATCATTTTAGTTGGTTTACTTACTTTGTTCATCTGTGCTCTGTGTTTTGTTGGTTTTCAAACATCTTCCTTTTTCCTGAAACATCAGCTGTAACATTCATGAACTTCCCCACAGCTCCAGCAGAGCTCTGGACGTCACTCTGTGTTTGTAGACGACTCTGGAACAAACACATTCACATCTGAGTACAACTGTCACACTCTTGTAGATGGACAGTCAAATACAATGTGTTTCATGGAAACAGTCCTTACATTAACTCTAATTTCAAATAAAACACCACAAACATGTTTTAACAATGACGTCATTCTAGGCCAGAGAAACATATAATAAAATCTTTGAAAAGTCTCACCTCCAGATCAGCTCTCATAATCCTCCTGCTCCACACTGTGTGTCCTCTGCTCTTGTATCTGTCCTGTGTCCTGTTCCATTTGAATTTTCCCTCCAAAGGTTTTGAGGAGGAGAATTCCAGAGGGAGGAGCCTCACCACAGATTAGAATAAAGTCATGTTTCCTCAACCTGATTAAAACCTGCAGGTTTAACATCGACCATGATCAAGTGACCTTTGTAAGATTTAAATGCTGGACAGAGAAACGTAAAAAAAAGTCATGTTATTGTTGTCAAATTTGTTTTTGCAATTTGAGCAACACCTCTCGGACAATTTTTTCAGTGTGGAACATTCCAGGCAAAGCAATAACATCTCCATGGAGACAAGCAGGTAGCGAACCCTCCACCAGAAAAGTTATGCCGTGCAGCTTGAAGCTGTGTTATAATGTTGTTCCGTCCTCAAAACAGACCTGGAGTTGTGTTTTGTTTCTTTCTGTGTTATTATTCCTCTGTCCACATCTCCAAAGCTGAAAATGTTCCATTCCACCTTGTGATGTCACAGATATTTTAGCCTCCATTAAATTGTACATTGGAAAGTAACCAGTTAGTGAGTGTGTACACATGTACTCGAGTATCATGGTTATGTGACTGTCCATATAGATGCAGTATCCTGACTTCAGTCTCGTGGATGAGCCAGTCTGACGTTCAGGACACTGTGGCCTGTAGACGCAGTCTCCTCATATCTCAAAACTGGTGCTGAACTGAGCATGTGTGGTATTTGTGGTGAGATAAAGAGGCTTCAGAGATTGTGTGTTTACTGCCATTTACTGCTGTATGCAGTGTTGGGGAGTAACAGATTATATGTACTAGGGTTATGTAATCAGAGTACAAATGATGAGTAACTGTATTCAGTTACAGTTACTGTTTCAGTGAGTGGTAATTAGATTACAGTTACTTTGTTGAAATAAATGGATTACATGGCGGTATTTTCCTGTTTTCACATTTTGGGCTAAATCCCCCCTTTTTTTTTTCTTTTCAGTAATTCCACTCATTGCCGGACACTAAACCAGGACTAAACCAGGACTAAACCTGGACTAAACCAGGACTAAACCTGGACTAAACCAGGACTAAACCAGGACTAAACCAGGACTAAACCAGGGCTAAACCAAGACTAAACCAGGACTAAACCAGGACTAAACCTGGACTAAACCTGGACTAAACTAGGACTAAACCTGGACTAAACCAGGACTAAACCAGGACTAAACCAGGGCTAAACCAAGACTAAACCAGATCTAAACCAGGACTAAACCAGATCTAAACCAGGACTAAACCAGGACTAAACCAGGGCTAAACCAAGACTAAACCAGGACTAAACCAGGACTAAACCAGGACTAAACCAAGTCTAAAAACAGGTCTAAACCAGATCTAAATCAGATCTAAACCAGATCTAAACCAGGACTAAACCAGATCTAAACCAGGACTAAACCTGGACTAAACTAGGACTAAACCAGGACTAAACCAGATCTAAACCAGGACTAAACCTGGACTAAACCAGATCTAAACCAGGACTAAACCTGATCTAAACCAGGACTAAACCAGATCTAAACCAGGACTAAACCAGGACTAAACCAGGACTAAACCAGGACTAAACCAGGACTAAACCAGGACTAAACCAGGACTAAACCTGGACTAAACTAGGACTAAACCAGGACTAAACCAGATCTAAACCAGGACTAAACCAGGTCTAAAAACAGGACTAAACCAGGACTAAACCAGATCTAAACCAGGACTAAACCAGGACTAAACCAGGACTAAACCAGGAACTAAACCAGGACTAAACCAGGACTAAACCAGGACTAAACCAGGACTAAACCAGGACTAAACCAGGACTAAACCAGGACTAAACCAGATCTAAACCAGGACTAAACCAGGACTAAACCTGGACTAAACTAGGACTAAACCAGGACTAAACCAGATCTAAACCAGGACTAAACCAGGACTAAACCAGGACTAAACTAGGACTAAACCAGGACTAAACCAGGACTAAACCTGGACTAAACCAGGACTTAACCAGGACTAAACCAGATTTAAACCAGATCTAAACCAGGACTAAACCAGGACTAAACCAGATCTAAACCAGGACTAAACCAGGACTAAACCAGATCTAAACCAGGACTAAACCAGATCTAAACCAGGTCTCAAACAGGATTTAACAGGACTAAATCCTGCTGTGTGGACATGTCTCCTCCACTTCTATTAATACTATTTTTAATTTGGTTCAGTAAAGTCTGGGCTTTTTATTATTTTTATTTATTTTATCAGACAAAACATCTTATGTGAAGATGTCCGAGTCTTTGTTTCTCTACAGCAAATCAAGTAATCCAAAGTATTCAGATTACATTACTCACCTAAAGTAATTTAATGGATTATGTTACAAACTACATTCTGGAGTATGTAATCTGTAATCTGTAGGGGATTACATTTTAAAAGTCACCTTCCCAACACTGTCTGTATGTACTGAAACACAAGAGACACGTTTATGACCACGTTATTCACATCTGTTACATTAGGACCTGTGAGGCCCCTGAGTCGCCTTCACCTGCCTGTCTACGTCTCCAGCACACCTCCTGTCTAAAATCTTATTGGTTCCTTGTGCACATTAAATTTATAAAAATGTGTCAAATACAAATCTTATATAAAATAAGGTTGGTGGTCTTTTCTAATCTATTGTCATTCTTATACAGCATTAATAACAGTGGCTGCTTGTTAGTGGTAAAGGACAAATTGAGTTTTTTGACTGGACAAAAGTTGATTTGGTCAAATATGTTTTGCAGTTCATCCAAGCTTCTTCTTCAGTTCTGGTCAGACGCTGGTGGACACTTCCTTATATCTGTCTGTAGGGAGAAGACCAGAACTGAAGAAGCAACTTGGATGAGCTGTGAAATGTACTTGACCAAATAAACTTTTGTCCAGTCAAAAAACTGAATTTCTCCTGTGCCCTGGATTCTACTTGGACGACTGAGGGATTTTTCACTCACGCTGTTTATTACTACTGGTCCCACACAGGTTCAAACTCAAGTGACAGATACGAGGAGGAGTGAGGAGCAGTTACATTCTCAAAACGACTCAACCAGGACTTTTACCACGACTTCTACCAGGACTTTTTAAGTAATATTATTCTATAGTTTTAAACACAATAAATCAGTGTACTGTTTATCCCTCTCAGGCTCAAATTAAGTTTTAGTAACAGGAAAAATCTGATATTTGGGGAAAATGATCATATGGGATAGTAATATACAATCCTGACTTCTTTTTTTTTTTTTGAGATCAAATGTGTTCTGGGATGATGCAGATTTGGTCCGGTGTGATAAATTAACATTGAAACTGAAAATGATATGAACGCTCACTTTATTTGTACACCATTTTTTATAACAATGAAAACATAAAGCAGAGTGTGACAGTTTTACAGTGGCACAACAACATCACTTTTTCGTGTGGTTCTCCAAGAAACAATTTTTATCCTTTGTAAAGCACAGTGTTGGGAAGGTGACTTTTAAAATGTATGCCCCTACAGATTACAGATTACATACCTCAAAATGTAGTTTGTAACGTAATCCATTAAATGACTTAAAGTGAGTAATGTAATCTGAATACTTTGGATTACTTGAGTTGCTGTAGAGAAACAAAAACCAGGATACTTAACAGTATTAAAAATATTATTGATAGAAGAGGAGGAGACACGTCCGCACAGCAGGATTTAGTCCTGTTAAATCCTGTTTAATCCTGTTTTAGTCCTGGTTTAGTCCTGGTTTAGATCTAGTTTAGACCTGGTTTTAGTCCTGGTTTAGATATAGTTTAGACCTGGTTTTAGTCCTGGTTTTAGTCCTGGTTTAGTCCTGGTTTAGACTTGGTTTAGATCTAGATTAGACCTGGTTTAGATCTATCTTAGACCTGGTTTTAGTCCTGGTTTAGATCTAGTTTAGACCTGGTTTTAGTTCTGGTTTAGATCTAGTTTAGCTCTGGTTTTAGTCCTGGTTTAGATCTATCTTAGACCTGGTTTTAGTTCTGGTTTAGATCTAGTTTAGATCTGGTTTTAGTTCTGGTTTAAATCTAGTTTAGACTTGGTTTTAGTCCTGGTTTAGTCCTGGTTTAGACTTGGTTTAGATATAGATTAGACCTGGTTTAGATCTATGTTAGACCTGGTTTTAGTCCTGGTTTAGATCTAGTTTAGACTTGGTTTTAGTCCTGGTTTAGATCTAGTTTAGATCTGGCTTTAGTCCTGGTTTAGATCTAGTTTAGATCTGGTTTTAGTCCTGGTTTAGATCTAGTTTAGACTTGGTTTTAGTCCTGGTTTAGATCTAGTTTAGACTTGGTTTTAGTCCTGGTTTAGATCTAGTTTAGACTTGGTTTTAGTCCTGGTTTAGATCTAGTTTAGACTTGGTTTTAGTCCTGGTTTAGATCTAGTTTAGACTTGGTTTTAGTCCTGGTTTAGATCTAGTTTAGACCTGGTTTAGACCTGGTTTAGTTTCCAGCAATAAGTGGAATTACCGAAAAAAATAAATAAATTAATAAATAAAAATAAAAATAATGTGAAAACAGGAAAATACCGTCGTGTAATCAATTTATTTCAACAAAGTAACTGTAATCCAATAATTTGTACTCTGATTACGTAACTCCGGTACATGTAATCTGTTACTCCCCAACACTGGTAAAGCACAAAAGTACTTTGCACTTCTGACAGGTTGTTCGTGTGGAGCCGTTCATCAGCATGAATGGGAAAAAAGGCTCATAAAGTCTGGATGTGGAGTAAGTTGGTAATTGGAATTAAACTGTTGTAAATCTACAGCGGCTGCCTGGAGAGGGTCACCGTTTTAACCCCCGTCTCACTTCTGTGTCTGTTTGTGTTGCTCTTGGACTAAACTGACTCTGTGACACTCATGTTCCTACTTGAATCTTTGTCTTCTGTTTTGTTGGTTGAAACCTCTTTAAGCCTTAAGTTGGCAAATTTGACATAGTTACCATAGCAACCGTTCAAAATATCCAGGATACTCTGGTTCCTTGTGTACACAGAGATACTGAATGTTCTGGTTTCTCTGAGCACTTGGAAACACCAGATCCAGACTCAGAACCGGAATGAGGCTCAAAACGGGGCACATGGAAACACACTCAGTTGCAGCCTGACAATAATAATGTGTTTTTTGACAGTAGCTTACTAAAAATGAGACTAGAAGAACAGACATTTTGTGATTTTTAATGAAAACTATGAATACTCTAAGGCTACGTTCAGACTCCAGGGCTTAACGCTCAATTCAAATTTTTTTGTGAAATCCGATGTTTTTGCGAGCTCGTTCACATTTCCAATTAAATGTTACTTGTATGTGACTCCAGTGTGAACATTAAACGGCCCGAAAGTGTCCCGCATGTGACACTGGAGACACGACGACGTCAACCTCAGCGAGCGTGCTCTGTGTTTACAGAAGTTGTCCAAACATGGACGCAGCATCGAGCACCTGGAGATTTTAAAGTTCCTCTCGTACCGGAGCCAGAACATGAACAACTTACATGTTTTAAGGAGGAGATTGAGAAGGAGAAGGATGAGGTTTTTGGTCGTGGTGTTTTGTGGGACAGCGGCAGTGACGTCTGTTGAAAGGAACGTGTGGATGTGGAGACGGAGCCAAGAGTGGTGAGTGGTGATGTGCTTCACTTCAGTGACACAGAGTTCATTAACAATTTTTGTATGATGAGAAGAATGTTTGTGTACGATTGTGGCTTGTTGATAACGTGTAGGTGGATGAATGCACTTTGGCCGTTCAGACTGAAGTCACATGTCAAAAGATCAGATATGTATCAGTTTCAGGAGCACATATCCAAGTGTCCTGGGTCACATTTGAAAAAATCGGATCTGTGTGGTTCAGACTGTCATTAAAAGATCAGATACAGGAACATAGGGGCCAAAAAAATCGGATTTTGGTCACTTCAGGCTGCAGTCTGAACGTAGCCTAAATGTTCTGTCTCTCAGTCTATTCACCAGATGTATTTTCTCCTAAACTGGTTGTATTTTATTTAAAACTAACCAAAATAAAAAGGAAAAAAAATACTGTTCTCCATTTTGCTTAACCTTTAACTTGAGATCTTGAGAAGGTTTTGAAAAATCGCTGCCTGACCTGTTCAAAAGTCTGTCCTCTGTGTGTGTGCGTGTGTGTGTGTGTGTGTGTGTGTGCGTGTGTGTGTGTGTGTGTGTGTGTGTGTGAGTGGCTCCCCCTACAGGCCCTCAATGTTTGTGCACAGGGACATGAAAACTACAGAGGATTGGACTGTTCTAATCATGTGTCCGGACACCTCCCAAACACACACACACACACACACCCCACACACACAGGAGAGGTCAGTTGGGATGAGACGGGCTCCATGGATGTGGTGTTTACTGAAGAGAATAGACAAAGGTCATTCAAGGCCAGTTTCTTGGAGCAGGGAGCTTTAATTTGCCCTTAAAGGTCCAGGATTGTGCATTATTCAGGCTTTTCCATCAATCTCATACTGACGAACTCAAAAAAGTGAAAAAAAAAAGAGGGAAGACTGGTCATCTCTGCTGCTGCATGGTCATTTTCTTTTAAATAATAAATGGCTTAAAAAATAATTACAGATTCAACTAAAATAAAACCATAACTTTCCCTGATGTATTTTTATATGCATTTTTCTAGAAGTTAAGTAAGATTTTAGACGATACTGATTGATTGAGACAAAAATTCCCTCTTGTCTACTGTGGATCAATAGTCCTGTTGCTGTTGATCAAATGAATTGGATTTGGACATTCACAGTAATCACATCCACTGTGCTCTGCTTACACTTTATTTAGATGAAGCCGTCAAACAGGGACAGTGACGCCTCAACTTCTAATGCACTAAAGCTACGTTCACACTGCAGCCTGAAGTGATCCAAATCCAATTTTTGCCCCTATGTTCCTGTATCTGATCTTTTAATGACAGTCTGAACCACACAGATCCGATTTTTTCAAATGTGACCCAGGACACTTGGATATGTGCTCCTGAAACTGATACATATCTGATCTTTTGACATGTGACTTCAGTGTGAACGGCCAAAGTGCATTCATCCACCTACACGTTATCAACAAGCCACAATCGTACACAAACATTCTTCTCATCATACAAAAATTGTTAATGAACTCTGTGTCACTGAAGTGAAGCACATCACCACTCACCACTCTTGGCTCCGTCTCCACATCCACACGTTCCTTTCAACAGACGTCACTGCCGCTGTCCCACAAAACACCACGACCAAAAACCTCATCCTTCTCCTTCTCAATCTCCTCCTTAAAACATGTAAGTTGTTCATGTTCTGGCTCCGGTACGAGAGGAACTTTAAAATCTACAGGTGCTCAATGCTGCGTCCATGTTTGGACAACTTCTGTAAACACAGAGACGCTCACTGCGGTTGACGTCGTCGTGTCTCCAGTGTCACATGTGGGACACTTTCAGGCCGTTTAATGTTCACACTGGAGTCACATACAAGTCACATTTAATTGGAAATGTGAACGACCTCGAAAAAACATCGGATTTCACAAAAAAATCGTAATAGAACATGAAGCCCTGCAGTCTGAACGTAGCCTAAACTGTTTCACAATGATTCACCTTTTTTAATGTGTGACTGTATGTGCTCAAGTTTCTCCACTACTTGGGACAACGTCAAACTAGAAATATCTCTTGCTCTTATTTGATTTGACTAGTTTTATTGTCTTAATGAGAACTAGTGGAGTTAAGTAGAGCTTTATTTTATACTTCTACTGAATATGTTTTATTTGTTTTGTGCAGCACTTTAGAGACAGTTTTGTTTATGAAATGTGCTGTAGAAATCAAGTGGATTGGTTTGCATTTGCCACATTCTGCCCTCCTCCAAAATAAACCGAAGTATGTGGCAGGATAATCTACCCAGACACAAAAGCACCTTATTCCTTTTAAAAAGAACGTTTCACTGCCCCCACTTCCCTTGTTTTTACAGAACAGACCTACACTGTTGGACCCCCACCCTTTTTAATGGACTTTTAATATTTTATTATTGGTTTATTATTATTATTATTATTGTTTTTATTTTCATATTTTAACTTTCATAAGAAATTATAATGGATTCTGGTTTTAGTCTTTTAGTCTAGTTTTTTTCATGTTTTTTATGGTATTTTAACCCACACTTGGTTACATATACACGCAAGTTTTACTTTAAATCCAAAAAGGCTGAGTGACTGACTTCAGATGTAGAATACCTAATTTGATGTTGGGAAAAACAAGAATGAACTTTGTGAAGTAGAGTAGTTCTACCTTTATATGCTAGTATATAATGACATTTTAAAGTGAGTACTTCTTGCAGAAACAGCAGAGAGAGAATATAATAAAGATTTCTTAAAGAATTTATGTTTTTAAAGGTCTTATACTGCACAAAATGAATTCTTATGATCTTAAAGCTATTTTATAATGCACCTTCATCAAAAACACACCCAGAATTGTGTTTTGTTTCCTTCACACAAGTTTGAGTAAACCTGGTTTAGTCTGTCTACATCTCTAAAGACCCATTTTTATTCTCTAGCTTTTAATACTGCATGAGTTGTGTGGTCCTCTGTGTCTTTTATTTATTTATTTAGTTATTTATATTTATTTATTGTTTTTATCAAATTAATTTGTTAGCACTGCTTTATTCATTCTGTTAGTTTCCTCATGGTTGAAACATAATTCTGCTGATATTTTAAAAGTTAAATGTTTTACGTTGCTATGTGAAGCACTTTGGAAACTTGAAGTCTTATTTATAAAATGTGCTATACAAATAAAGTTGGATTGGATAAAGCTCCAAATGCTCTGTTCCACCTTGTGATGTCATGTAGTTTTCAAGTGAACAGCTCCTTGTATCTTTTGTTCAGCAGAGATTGGTAAATCCAGATCCAAACATCACAAGATGCATCATGAGTGAATGAAACAAAACACAACTCAGGTCTGTTTGTGATGAGGAAACATAACAACACAGTTTGGGTCTTTACCAAATGTGGGTCACATGTTTGTAGCACGTCCCCAAACCCCAAATCACCACACACACTCCCGTTTCAGCTGAAGACAGTCTTTAATGGTTTGACCTTGGTGTGTCTCCTTCTAGGACAAAAGTTCACCTGCAAAATGAAGGAACAGCAACAGCATACAGAGAAGGTGTGGAAAAAACCCGGATGCCCTCCCATACGAGCCGATTACTCCACTACTGTACGTTCATGGGTGTGGCGTGGCAGTGTACACGGGGGGCTGAAGGGGCGGGCGGGGTCTTCTACTCTTGACGAATTTACGAAAAATATTATATGAAATTTTTGTGAATCTGATTTTCCTTTGGGAGGTTGGGGAGGTCTTGAAAAGATGATGAGTTTGGTTGATGAGTGAAAATGGTAAAAGGCTGAGAAATAATGATTGAAAATTTAAATATTATAAAGTTGTGGATATGTGGTGGTCAAAGATTGTATATAAAATTAGATCAACCGATCGTCAAAAGTGAAGCCAAACTCTACTTAGGCTACGTTCAGACTGCAGCCTGAACTGACCCAAATCTGATTTTTTGGCCCCTATGTTCCTGTATCTGATCTTTTAATGACAGTCTGAACCACACAGATCCGATTTTTTCAAATGTGACCCAGGACACTTGGATATGTGCTCCTAAAACTGATACATATCTGATCTTTTGACATGTGACTTCAGTCTGAACAGCCAAAGTGCATTCATCCACCTACACGTTATCAACAAGCCACAATCGTCACTATTCTGCGCTGAAGTAGACGAAAATTGTTAATGAACTCTGTGTCACTGAAGTGAAGCACATCACCACTCACCACTCTTGACTACGTCTCCACATCCACACGTTCCTTTCAACGGACGTCGCTGCCGCTGTCCCACAAAACACCACGACCAAAAACCTCGTCCTTCTCCTTCTCAATCTCCTCCTTAAAACAAGTAAGTTGTTCATGTTCTGGTTCCGGTACGAGAGGAACTTTAAAATCTCCAGGTGCTCAATGCTGCGTCCATGTTTGGACAACAGAGCACGCTCGCTGTGGTTGACGTCATCGTGTCTTCAGTGCACATTTAACGTTCACACTGGAGATCACATACAAGTCATATTTAATTGGAAATGTGAACGACCTCGCAAAAACCTCGGATTTCCCAAAAAAATTGGAATTGAGCGTTAAGCCCTGCAGTCTGAACGTAGCCTTAGTGCTCCCTAGTGTCTGGTCCATACAACAACCCAAAACCTTATGTACACAGACACTTTTTTCAGACCAAAGTTTTGTTAGTTTTCATACCTGACAGTCTTCCTCAGAGTGGACACGTGATGTTGCTGTAATGTGTCCAGTCAGAGGGTTTAAACAGGTTTTGGCGCCGTCTTCCTACGAGTGGAGGCAGGACGACAGCGCCACCTACAGTCCGATTTTTTTTTTTAGGACAATATCCCAGGTGTGTGAGAGTAATAAGGCCCCCTCGTCCCAGTTCACAGTCTATAAAACATTAGCGGGACTAAAAACTACCAAAAACATCATTCCCAACTATTATTTATAGTCCAAAAGCTGTAGTATTGATTTCCGCATTGTATTATTGATACTTTGCAGTGACATCATGCTGGGGGTGTTCTACATGTATGAGTATTGGCGGAATGTTCATCGGTTACCATGGTGACACAATTCACACATAAGCAAACACTGCCAAAAAAGGTTTTAAGATCGTCTGAAAAGTCAAGAAAAAATACAAAATGGATTTAAACCAAACATTTTCGGGAGTCTGTGATTCAAACTGTTTAGGTGTTTGATTTTCAACAAGAAGGTGAGAGTGACAAACTGAGAAACTGTTAATGCTGTGTTTTCATCAGCTCACCTGTTTTAGTTCCAGGTAAGTCAGTTTTTTCTGGTCTTATAAGCTCTACTCACGCTTACATCACAAACCAGGAAGACGTTTGGAAACATGCGATGACAACTTCCAGCAGGCTCTGTTCGCAATAGAAGTCTGAGAAAATCTAGGAAAAATGAGAAAATGTCCCAGTTTTCTTCATCTCCATGTCATTGTAATGTTCTTTTATGTTCGGCTAAACAACAATTACATATATCGCTCAGTTTTCATCATTTCTCCACTGACACCCAACTCTGAGCACACTGGTACATGTGATTAGAAGAGATGAGGCCAAATTCCAGATGATTCCAAAATGCACATACGTCTGCAGTCTTCATTTTACCACTGATCACATTTACTTCAGTAGATTTGATCACAGTCGGTCGGTGAGTCCAGTGTCGGGAACTGCACCAGAAGTTATCATTGCATGTTTCCAAACTTCTTCCTGGTTTGTGACATAAGCGTGAATAGAGACTATTGAGTTAAAATAAAGCTCAGATTAAAGTCTAACCAGCCTCAGACAAAGAAGTGCCTGCAGTTAACATCACAACCCCAGGAACTGTTGATGACATCAGCTGCAAAGTATCAGTTAGTGTTTTTTTTACGTTTACATTAAAACGAATCACTGTACTATGTCTGCAAGTCTTCCCTATCCACACAACTTTGAGCATATTTGTTTATGTTTTAACAGAAACTAAACTTAAACCTGTATGGCTCACTAAGCGCAGTTTGCTATTGTGTCGCTGATGTGGTTCAGCTTCTGTCGGACTAAAGGACATGACTCAGTGGAATCTGAGTGTTCTTTCTGTGACAGAGGGGTGTTCTGCTGATGGTGAGTCTGTTCTGTGTTTCTGTCGTGTTGGAGATTGTTCATGTGAAACTTTTCAGAGATTATACGTCTGCAGGTCGTACACACAGACACACGTTTATATGAATGGACACATATTCTAGCCTCTTAGTGTTTTGGTGGTGAATTACTTCGTGATGCACAGAACGACATCAGAGTATCAGTGTTTTCAGGCGTCCACACAGTGCCGGATCAGATCTGTACGAACATGAATTCGTGGGAGTTGACGGCACCAGATTGTTCCGTCTCTGGTGCCGTTTTTAGTCGGATTAATGTGAACGAACACTGCATCCACAACAAAAATGACTCGAATACGAACTAGTGTGGACAGGGCCTTAGATTCTAAAATGTAATGATGTCATTCTCCTAGATGGGGGCAAGAGCCAGTTTTCCATATTGATCACATTGTACTTGACCATGAAATATCCAAAAAGTAAATTCACAAATGTTGAACCTGATCATTTCTATTAGTGACCAGACTCAAGACCTGATTGTATTACAACAGAAATCTGCATTTTAATTATATTATTTCAGCTGCTCCCATCTGTAAATCTGTAACATCATTGCCCCATACACGTTGCAACTGATGTCATCAACATTCTCTGGGGGTGTAAAGCTAACTGGAAGCACTCCTCTGTCAGAAGTTACTCAAGTTAGACTTAAATCTCATCTTTATTTAAACACAATTTGACTAAAAGAACTGAATTGGTTGGAACTACAACAGGTGAAATCATTTGCGCTCTTAAACATTTCTCTCATAAAATTAGTTACAGTTTTACAGTTTGTCACACTCACGTTTTTGTTGAAAATCAAACACCTAAATGCTTCACAGGCTTCTGAAAATACAGTATGTTGTTTAAATCCATTCTATATTTGTTCTTGAAACTTTCATGTCAGTGTTTGCTAATGTGTATATTGTGTCACCATGGTAACTGCTGAACATTCCACCAACAGATATCCATGTAGAACACCTCCAGCATGACGTCACTGCAAAGTATCAACAGAACGTTCGGATGTCATCGGAAACTCATTATATATCTGAATAGATTTGACAGAACGCACTAGTTTGGCTTCACCTTCAGAGTTTCTCACTGTATCCATCTTCATCCAGTCTCCAGCGGCCACGGGACCCTCCATCACCTCACGTCCCACTTTGGTGACACCTACAGTGGGGTCGCACCCGGGACAGCTGCCCTGGATGTTTACACGCTCCCATCAGACCAAACAGATGCGCCCAACTACATGAAAAATGGGTGTCATTTTTCAAACCTGACGCTGTCCGGATGGGGGAGGGTCTGTGTTCGCGGAGAAGACTGCACCAGGATGGATACAGATCTCAGGTCAGGTACAGTGATGTTCATGTACTGGTTCTGGACTGGAAATTGGCAGCGATGGAGAAAGATGTCAAGAAAAACTTTAACTGATCAAATCAAATTATTCAAAATGTCCAAAGTTTTTAAAAATGGAAACAATATTTGAAGAATGAAAGATTAAGCTTTTGGAAATCTTTTAAAACTTTTGATTTTGACTTTTTTGTTTTCACTAAAATAATGTAAACTAAAATATGAAATTTGGTGCAGTTAATGGATAAAACGTAGGAAGTTGAACTGTGCCCAACCTGCTGTCCAAACACAAAAAAAGACTGAGAATAAATTCATAAACTGGAACATTTCAATATACCCTGATCTACCATAAAGCTGCACTACCTAACATTTCTGTCAGCTTGTTTCCATGGAGATATTATTGCTTAAATTTAAAATTATTACCAAAAAAAAATAAAATTTGGAAATAACTTGCATTTTTTCCATGTTCTCAGCTCTCCACTGGTCAGACCTGTAACTTTGCCCAATGGCACCACCTGCTTATCTCCACGGAGACAGAAAAGTTGAAAAGCCACACTGTGTAACATTCCAGGCAAAGCTTTAACATCTCCACAAATACAATAATAATAAAGTCACGTAGTGCATCTTTTTAACATATGAAATAAACTGTTACAAAAGTCAAACTGAAGTGGGCAGCAATTACGGAAATGTATTCTAGAAAATATTTAATTTGAACGTTTACTTTTAGGGTGAATCAGAAACAAATTAATTTTGAATTTGTCCAACATTACACCCATATGTTACAACAGGGTACAACTTAAAGACCCTGTACCCGATTCTGTCCATCCTGAGCACAATTTGTCTAAAGGCCGACACACACTACAGGATTTTTAAATGCATGACAAAACAGACACGAGGAGAATCTTATGAGACTTCAAATCTGTGATCGTAAAGACTGCAGCGGGATCTGTCTGCGGACCACAGGATATAAAGTTGTGAGCGCTATCGCGTCAGCTGTTTCCTGTCTACAGTAAAACCACTCGCTTTGAGACTCTGCATTTCCAGTTTAGATACAAGTCAAAGCTGTGTTATTATTATTATTTGTGAAATGTGGTGCAAAATTTCAGATACAGGATTTTTAAAGCATAAAAGATTAGCCATAAATTACACAAGAAGTAGAGTCACTATCACTAATCTGCAGCTTTCACCTCGATCTGAGCACTGTGTGGATGTAAACAGACACAGGAACTACTCCTACCTTTTTACTTTTGAAGAATGCTTCAAACTGGATTCATAGTGTGGTTTTGTGGAGTGGATGTCATTATTTGCAAAGGACAGTTTCTATGGATAATGTGGATGAGAAGCTGCACTTTAAATTTACCACTTTATCAGAGGTGAGGAATAAAGTCTCATTATTTTCATTGTTTACTGAGTTTCTGTGTCCATCACTCCTCTGACGCTCAGTTTTATTGGCTGTTGCTGTGGCGTTGCTGATGGTTTGGTGGTTAAGATCTGACAGAGCAGCTCAGACTCTCACTGACTCCATACACGAGAAGCGCAGCAGCTTCAAAATCGTGTACGAAGACAAAAACTCGGGTCGCGGCTCTCTGAATTTGGGGAGAAGAAAATCGCAGCCAAAATCGAGCAAATTCTCCTGTAGTGTGTGGCGGCCTTAACCCTAGTAGATATATTGTAAAAGCAGCTCTTGAGGTCAGCGTAGGTCTGCTATGTACTGTTTGCGTCTACTGTTAAAGCGGTTCGTGTCCGATAATCAGGAAGTGCGCAGTTAGCATGCTAGTTGTTATGTTTACAGCAGCTCTGATCTCTGAAAGTTGTGAAAAACGCTTGTATCCTCGTCGCGGTGAGTAATTTGGATGTGGGATTGCTTAAGGTAAGTGAGGAGTAACTTTAGATCAGTACAAACCGTTTTTAAGATGGTAAAATTCAGGTATAGCGCCTTTTACTCTAGCTTTGGCTCACTATCTTGTTTTTATCTCGTCGTCATAGTCATTTTAACACAAAATCTGCAGATGGAATTTTATTTTGTCGAGAATTTCCATGGCATTCAATATCCAACATTTGATTTATAAAAAAGAAAACAAAAATCATCAAAAATATAATATAATAATGGGTGAAATATGCAATATCTTAGATGTTGAAGGGTAGGTGAGGTCGGGCAGCTCTGTTCTACCTCTTCTTCCCTCTGGAGTGACGCTCGGTGAATGGAGGGGTCTTGTGTGGAGTGGGTTTGAGGACCACTTCTGGAGCAAGTGGTCTTAAGGTTTGGAAGGAGCAAAGAACCATGCTTCATCAAACTCAAGGTGAAAAGGAAAACGCTAATACTCATGCTGATTAAGTCCACTCGTCCAAGGGCCCTCCGCCGCGTCACACTTCAACCTGCTAATCCCCCAAACATCCTCGTGCCGGGAGATGTTAGCTTTTGTTAGCTTATGTTAGCATGTGTTAGCTTGAGGGGCTATATATACGTTTTGTTTTGGTCTTTTTCGGAATCGTCTACCATTCACACTACGTAAGGACAGCATGCTAGCCCGCTAACTCGCTGACTTTCACATCATCACGGTCAGTTTAAAAAATAACATTTCTTTTTCAACATTTACAAGTGGACATGCCTCATGAAACGATCTGATGTCTTCAAGACATCAGGAACCCAGGCTCACAGAAATACAAGTGCAGCTGGTGCTTCAGCCGATGTCTCTGTAACGTGGAAGAGTTAGAAGACTGAAAGATGAACGTTTGAATGAGTTTCTGTGGGGTCTACCAGGCTCACAATGAAAAATGTCCGCTGTTGTTTGCTCCATGATGCAAGAATCATTTGGTATCATCTGACAGCATCAGTCTGGCCTTTCATTAACTCTCAAGAGGCTCTTTTCACGCTTACATCACAAACCAGGAAGAAGTTTGGAAACATGTGATGACAACTTCCGGTGCAGTTCCCGACACTGGACTCACCGACCGACTGTGATCAAACCCACTGAGGTAAATGTGATCAGAGGTAAAATGAAGACTGCAGACGTATGTGCTGTTTGGAATCAACTGGAATTTGTCCTCATCTCTTCTAATCACATGTACCAGTGTGCTCAGAGTTATGTGTCAGTGGAGAAATGATGAAAACTAAGCTATGGTTGGAATTATTGTTTATCCGAACATAACAGAACACTATAATGACATGGAGATGAAGAAAACTGGGACATTTTCTAATTTTTTGACATTTTGTCAGACTTACTACAATGAACAGAACCCAAAAGAATTTGTCATCGCATCTTTCCAAACGTCTTCCTGGTTTGTGACATTAGCGTGAATAGAGCCTCTTTAAGGCCATTGCAAGGCTAAGCCAGACTAAATATATATTTATTTTTATTATATATATTTTTTTATTATTATTATTTTTTAATTCACAATGTGAAAACATCTGCATGCATTTTGAAAGTCAGAAATGGTTTTGTCATCTGTAAAACGTCATTTTCAAGTAAGTTTTGTTTTTTTTCAAAATGGGAGAGAAAATATTAGAGAAACGGACGGGAATATGTAAATTTGGGCATGTAATTTTAATCTAGTAAACTACTTGTCCATTTTCAATAGGAAAAGACACAATAGAAACAAAACCAAAAAGTTACAGAGTGTGTCTTTTATCTACTAATAGTGTAGTCTTTGTAGTCCAGGTCTCTGCTTTTGCCAGGGGATTCTGTGAAATCAAATCTTTTGAGAATGTACCTTCTGGTGTGTTCTGTTTTCGCTGACTTCAACAGCAAAATATATGAAAATTATAATTTACTTGATCCAACATCATGTTTCACACACATCACGCATTTATGAAGTCTCTATATATAATCTCTAGTTTCTCCTCAACAAATGTACACCAAGATTTTAAAACTTAGATCAGGTTCTTCATCTTGTTTTCACACTTATTTTCTACTTTCTAGACCTGAGACGCTTCATTCTCGTCTAGAGGTCGTTTATTTTAAGAGAACTTGTTAAGTCAAATGATCTTGCTGCATGGACAGATATTTTCACTACTTTTAAATAATTTTCTGAGAAACTGAAGTGTTTATATCTTAAATTTTGGCTTTTTCACAGTGCATGAATGAATAGCTGAGCAGATTTTGAGATGTTTCAGTGTTATGAAATCAAACGTTCTTTTAGATGTTCTCTTCCACATGTTTGAGGTTTCGTCTGACAGCTCCAGTGCGCTGTAGATCTGTGACGTTGGGTTTGTTCACACACTCACTCACTGCTGCGTTCACCGAGTTTCTTCAGCTCTTTATTGTCTCCTTTCAGGACTCCTGTGTCTTTCGCTCAAACAGGGAATGCATTACAGAATCACATTACTGCAACTCTCTAGGAACTCTAAAAAACTACCCTCTAGTTAAAATAAAGAAAAAACTAAAATAAAAACATGGAGAACACTCTAGACTGGAGACAACATGCTAACCGCTAACCATCTTAAGTAATTAGCATACTCGCTAGGAGGCTAATTTGAAATCTGTGTCTGATATTTGTATTTTTATTCTGTTTGATCATTTTCTCTGGACTATTTCTCCATAAACTAATGTTTATTCATCAAAAACACTTAAAGAGGGGGTATTCTCTGGGGTATTCAACACTGACATATGACATATTTAGATCACCATGTTATTTTTTGTTTTGTTTTGAAAGATATTCGCCAAAAAACAATATATTAACATGTTGAGGGTTTGAATAGGCAAGTTTCATTGTTCACAAAAGCGCGCGTTGCATGCTGGGAATTATTTTGATCGACGCCAAGAAACACTAATTCAACATGACGGACGGAGCGAGAAAGCACGTAAAGGGTATTGATCCCGATTATTTATCCACTCTAACGGCAGACGACCCAAGACCATTTGACCAGAAATTGGTCATGACGACAAATCACCCTTTTCAACCCCGACAAAAGGTGGACCAAACCAAATTTCTGGTCTGAATCGCCAACTACCTGGACAAATATTCACTTAGGCAATATCCAGAATGACTTGGTGGAAACTCCTGGGTCATTCACAGCAGAAAAGATGAAAACCTCCAAGAGTCTCGATGTGTTGTTGAACTTGTTGGAGTCCACGGTTTGTTAGGATCTTCTACATTTGTTTGAAAGCCATTTAATTCACCGTTAGCGGTTCTTTTCACTCGGAATACGAAAAAGACATTTTCCTTCTTCCGTGCTTCTATTTGTGCATCCGATAATGCAGCAGGAATTTACCATTATCGGGGATAAATACATGAGGTTACGAACTGTGTTTGACGCTACCGTGTTTCTTGCCTCTGACCAAAATATTTCCCAGCATGCAACGCGGGCTTTTAATAACAATGACGTCAGCTGAAACTCGCCTATAGGGCCCGGGAGAGATCTCTAGATTATTGAAACATGCACGGATGACATCTAAAACCTCCTCAGGCATGTTTTTTGATTAGGGAACAATAGTAGAAAGTTGTGTAATACCCCCTCTTTAACTGTAAACTGTTATATCGACATTGTTGGGCCGACAAGATTTTCTAGCAAGATGAGAGGAGAAGAAAAGAGAAGGGGGAAGGAGAAGTGGATTTGTAAAACTGCATTCTAATTTCACCAACAATCAGAGATAAAATAGTAAATGTAATAATGGGAAAATCTTTCTTAATAGCTAATTAGTTGTAAAAAGTGGTCATACATAAATAGGAAATAATTATAGCAATTTATACACTCAAACTCACAAGATTTAATTAGCCACGAGCTAGTACGCTAATGACTGCTTAGTTAGCAATTATTATGTGGTCCCCAAAGTGTTCCCAAAAATGTAAACCAAGAGTTTATAAAAGACTAAAGGAAAACGCAACAACCAAACAGAAATCAACTCAATCATAAAAAATGTTAATTATAAAATCATCAAGCCTTTTGAAGAATCCACATGCAGAGGGGGCGGGGCTTGGGTCGAGGGGGCGGGGCTCGTGTCAGGGGGCGGGGCCGTGATATGTTTTTGTGCACTCTGTGATTAGCAGCTAACCTGAAGCCGTGCACACAGACTGCCTCTCCTACAGACTGGATCTCTCCGTGGAAATCAGTGTATCGTAGCGTCGAGCGAAGAGTGAGCCCTTCACACAGGCCAGGCCCTGTCCGCCCGCACACACACGTGGACGCTTCATTAGATCCAGAGTTTAGGCTTTCTGTGTTTGCATGTGAAGTGTACTTAAACCCTGTCCAATTGTATTAAGCTCTTCCTCCCAGCGTTCTTCTTTGGTATTAGTGGATCTGCTGACTGTTGTAATACTTCGATTTGGTTTGTGGGGAAATGATCTGATGAAGAGTCCATCATGCAGTGTTTGTACTGAGCGGACACGGCCCTGTCTCCTACACTGGCGTTTCGCAGGTGTTAGTACAAACAGAAAAAAGGTCAACCAAACAGTAGGAGCTGCTGTGTGATGAGGCAATGTTATGCATCACATTAAGACATTTTCTTGAAAGTTTTGTTGAGGAATGTTTCTGAAAAAGGAATGCAATGCTGTATTCAGACTGGTAACATCGTAAAAAAGCTTTGAAATTAGTAATTAAATAACCCTCTACTATTTATACATTCAGGCACTGAAAAATCACATGTCAATATGTAACTAAAAAAGATAGTCGCTCTCTTTTCCTTGGTAAGAACAAGGAAGCTGAACCCTTGAAGTTGGCAATTGCGTAAATTCCTACCCAGTAGTAATGCCATGTGCAGGCTCCGCCCTCCTAAGTGCATGGACCTGCACACAGACAGTGTGCTGAAGGATGGTGCTGTGTCCTCCAGAGGGCGCTGTGAGCCCACTCACTGCCCTGGCCTGGCCTTAAGGACTCTCCGGTGACAGCCAGCTCTCACAGCACTGACTCAGTCACGTAACTATACAAGGGCTTTTACAAAAAAGCTAACTTGAACAGCCATACAATGGCTAAAACATAAACCATACTCTACTTGATCTGTTTGTCCGTCACATGGAGTGGACTTCTCTTTTAGATGCATTGTGTGTTTCTCAGTTCGTGTGTTTGAGCAGCTCTCGTGCTGAGGGCTCAGTCAGAGGTTGGGGGTTTGATGCCAGAGGATCAGGTTAAGACTCAGGTCTTAGTCCGCGGGGGGTGCACAGAGTGAGGAGGGCTATCCGCTGTCAGAGGAGGTGTGGGGGGCTGTGGATGGAGAGCGCCTCCTGCGGGTGGTGGAAGTCCAGGAGCGGTCGGAGCGTTCGGAGCGCTCTGAGGCCAGTGAGGCCGGTCTGAAGCGGTGCATGAAGCCGTCCAGGAAGTCCTGCTGCTGCTGGGATATGGCTTGTGAGATGAGGCAGGGCAGGGCCTGCAGGCTGCCCGTCACAGAGTCCAGTTTGTCCTCCAGAGTCCCAATGCGTTTGTCCAGCTCCTCACTGCGCTCCTGCAGCTCTGACACCAGATCGTACATCACATTCTGGGTCTGCTCCGCCGCCGCCGCCGCCACCGGAGACAACCAGGAATAAAAAGCAGAGAGAGACACACACAGGGACAGAGAACATAGAGAGAGACAAACAGAGCAGAGAGAGAGAGAAAGGGAAAAGAGAGGCACACAGAGACAGAGAGCATAGAGAGAGAGAGGGTCAGAGAACAGATAGAGAGACAGACAGAGGCAGAGAGAACACAAAGAGATAAAGAGAGACACAAAGAGGAGAGAAACAAATGAGACAAATGAGTTAGATATTTGAAACATTACAGGTGCTATATTGCAAATATATGTGCAAAATGATGCACTTGTGAGCTTCAGTCATGTCAGATGCTGTTACTTCATCAAACACATCCACACACGTGTTTGAGTAACACTTTATTATTAGTCTGTCTCCATCTCCAAAGCTCCAAACGCTCTGTTCCACCTTGTGATGTAAATCACATCATACATCAGAAAATCACACAATACGGGCCCTGTAATGACTAAATATACCTATATGTAGTCCAGCCCGCAGTAACTCAGAGCACATACGCTGAAAATCAAGGTAACAGCTTAAATGCGGCTTGTAAAATAAACTTGATTATTTGAAATGGCTGGCAATAAAGCTCCCACACATCCACTGCTTTGTAATGTGCATTGTCTGAGATGGGGCCATAACTCATGGGGGATCCTGCGGAGGAGGGCGGGAGCTGGAGAGGAGGCCCCGCACAGTTTAGCCAGTCAGCAGAGATTTTATCAGCCATTTAACAGCAACAATCCATTTAGGCCTTAGCAGCTCTTTATGCACCTCAATCACCTAATGAAAAGTGTCTGTGTTATTTAGCAGCACAGTGCATCCCTATAGCACTATGGATCAGCACTTGGACGCAACGCTGACAACGCTAACAATGCTAAAGATGCTAACAGTGCTAACCGCTATTCAGGTGTCATACTGTCCATCACAATGACAACAATGGAGACCACTTTTTCACAATGCTGAAGTGACCCACTTCAGGTTTGAGGAACTTCGGGTTAATGGTTTTCTGTGGCAAAATGTGTGTGTAAATGTGTGTGTAAATGTGGTGTAAATGTGTGTGTAAATGTGTGTAAATGTGTGTGTAAATGTGTGTCGTATTCTCCAGCAGCTTCATAAATCTGCCCCATCACCAAATCTTCAACCAACAAACTCCACAAAGAATAAACATTCTAACATGAACAATTTATCCACAACTATCAAGAGAAGAAAGATGAAGTAATTTATTAATAAGTAACTTGTTAACTCAGACTGATTCTAGAATTCAATTAAAAAATCGATTTCATGGTGTTGATGACACCATAATATTAGTTTTGTTCAGTATGTCACTAATGCTCGTCCTTGTTTCCTTTACGTTTTTTCTTTCTTCTCTTGATAGTTGTGGATAAATTGTTCATGAAGAATGTTTATTCTTTGTGAACCTTGTTGGTTGAAGATTTGGTGATGGGGCAGATTTATGAAGCTGCTGGAGAATACACAAGACATTTTCACACACATTTTGCCATCGGTAAGTCAAAACAGTCGCCCCAGCAGATTTATACAAAACCCAGTTTTTGTCCCAGTAGAGAAAGAAATGTCCCACGTGTCCCTGTTTTTGACAGTAAAGAGAGACATAAACTGTTGTTTGTTTAGGTAAAATACAGAAAAGCTGCTTAAAAAGACCAAAACTTAAAGAAAATGTGACTATACTGACTCACATTGTGTCATGTACTTAAGAATTTTCCATAATACCAACCAACCCAAACCAGGGATGTCCCAGTTTTTTAGGTTGAAAATACTGTCACTATAGCCATAGAAACCCATTAACTGGAAGTTCCACAAACCAATGCAGAGCACTTCTGGCCATTGTGAAAAAGCTCTATTCAGATGTCCTACTGTCCATGACAGTGCACAGGGCAAAGACGCACACAGGGACAAGAGAAGGCAGCTCATCTGAATTCAGAGATAAGAGTAAATGAAGGTAGTATGGGATGGTATTTTTCAATTTAATAGTTAATATTTGACTATGAGTTGGTTTGTTTGCTTGAAAAATGTATGTGATTGGAAAATGTATGAAAAAAGTAATGACAATGCATCAAGACTACTGCTGCTTTCAAATTTGAAATTAAAAATACAAGTTGTCTGGGCTTCAGAACATGTAATACTTTACGTTGGGTCATAGGTGAATCTCCCTGTTTTCAAATGGCCATGATTTCTCGTTGTTATTATAACACATTGTGATGTTTGGGCTTCTGTTTCTAAGTACTTTTCCTAATGGATCAATAAAGTTTATCTAAGTCTAAGTCTGCCTGTATTGCAAAAAATAAAGGAAAAAAACATCAGAGGGAACTGAAAAACACGCTGGATTTCTGCAGGATCAGTTACCGAAGCGCTAACCTTTTTATTTTATTTGTAAAATAAAATAAAGAGCTTCCTTCAAAACAAATCTGATTGGACGATCACGTTTGACTGGGCTGATATTGATCTGTTTGAAGTAAACACAGAGAATCACGTTGGATTTTCAGGCAAAGTTAGAGGAGCACTATGTCATTTTTCTGAATCCACCACCTTCTTGTCTCCACTGGCCAAGTTACATTTCAGATCTGTGAAGAAGCAAGCCCACTCACAGTAAGAATGCAAGTTTTTTAAGGTATTTTGGACCAATAAAAACACAAATAAATGCAATGTTACTCTGTGGAACATTCCAGTTACTGCTTAAACACAATTGGTGGAGATGAGCAAGTGGCAGACCGTAGAGTAGAAGAGACTAATTGTGCACCTTTATTAAATAGGTCAAAGTATTATGTCAAAATCTGATCAAATTAGAGTCATATATAAGGGTCTGCAAACATATTGAAATATAGATATATCGTATTGTTTAATGTGATGATACAGTATCAATATCGTGGGCTGCTGTATCGATATATCACCAAGAGTATTTTCTAATATATTTTACAAAATTATTTTGTTACAGCTACAGTTTTGTTGTTTGTTCAGAGGAAGGAAACTCATTTATGCGACACATTTGACATTTTCACTGTTTTGATGATTAAAATATTTGTGTTTCATATGAACTTTGCACAAGAAGTGGTTTAACAAAGATTTTTAGTATCACAGCCATGATTTAGTCAGTATTTTATTGAACTGTATTAAATTGATTTGAAAAATATCATATTGAATTGAAAGCTCACTGTATCAAGATATGTATCGTGGCCTATGTATCGAAATATGTATCGTATTGTGGTCCATGTATCAAGGTATAGATCGTATCGTAGCATATGTATCGAGGTATAGATTGTATCGTAGCTTATGTATCGAGGTATAGATCGTATTGTGGCCTATGTATCGAAATATGTATCGTGGTCTATGTATCGAGGTATGGATAGTATCGTGGCCTATGTATTGAGATATGTATCATATTGTGGCCCATGTATCGAGGTATGTATCGTATTGTGGCCTATGTATCGAGATATAAATCGTATCGTGGCCTATGTATCAAGATATTTATCGTATCGTGGCCTATGTATCGAGATATGTATTGTAAAGTGGCCTATGTATTGAGATATGTATTGTAAAGTGGCCTATGTATTGAGATATGTATCATATCGTGGCCTATGTATCGAGGTATAGATCGTATCGTGGCCTATGTATCGAAGTATGGATCGTATCGTGGTCCATGTATTGAGATATGTATCGTATTGTGGCCTATGTATAGAGGTATGGATAGTATCGTGGCCTATGTATCAAGATATGTATCGTATCGGCCACTTCTTAAAGCTACCCAGCCCTAGTAATATATTGACTTTTAATGGGTAATTCTACATTTATAAATAAAGTTATCATGAGTTTTGTGTAGACGTGACACTATTTTACTCCGGAGTTTACTCCCCCCCCCCCCCATACACACACACACGCCCACACACACACACGCACACACACACGCACGCGCACACACGCACACACAGGTCCAAATGGCATCACATCAAAGCTCCGTTCACTGGCCTTTGAAACATCCACACGTCCTGTACTGTAGAGGGCACAACAGGACACTAGGGTCATACTCAGCCACTCTACTTTCCACACTGTACCTGAATGCATCATAGTAAAAGAGTAAATAATTAAAGGGCCCATATTATGCAACATGGTAGTTTTCACAGCAACAGCTACCTTTTACTTTTTGTTCAACAGAGACTGGCAACAAGCTCTATTCACGCTTACGTCACAAATCAGGAAGACGTTTGGAAACATGTGATGACAACTTCCAGCGGGCTCTGTTTGCAGTAGTACGTCTGGGTACCTGGGATTAGAAGAGATGAGGCCAAATTCCAGTTGATTCCAAACAGCACATACGTCTGCAGTCTTCATTTTACCTCTGATCACATTTACTTCAGTGGGTTTGGCGAGCCCAGTGACGGGAACTACACCGGAAGTTATAATCACATCTTTCCAAGCGTCATCTTGGTTTGTAACGTAAGTGTGAATAAAGTCTATTCTAGGACTGAAATGATCCAAATGATTCTAGTCAATGTGTATGTCATTTAAAAACACAGAGGAGTACTTTCTGTATTACCATATGACATCACAAGGTGGAAAAGAGTGTTTTCCGTTTGAGAGTACTCAGTACTTGTCCTAAATGTGCACGGTGTGTGTGTTGAACGTGTGAATGAAACAAAAACACAACTCCAGGTCTGTTTGTGATGAGGAAACTACATTGGAACATAGATCCTAAAATAGCTTAATATAGGCCCTTTAAGAAAAACTGAACTGCTTTAACCTTTTACTTAAGTATACTGTAATCAATTACATATATGTCACCAGCTCGTTATGTGTTTAAATGTAATAAGACATAATCATGTCCATTGCATTTCTACTTTTAACCTCATTTTGTCTGCCCTAGTCTACTCTATGGTCATTTATGGGATGCCACTGCACCGTACCAAAAGGTTATCATACTTACTCATACATGATGGTGATTCAGATATAGCATTAACGTCTTCCACATAACCACCTTGTACTTATTTGAATTATTAGCATTAGAAATTCTAGACTATTCTGAATTTATGAAACAACTGGCACAGAGAAGTTTACCTTCGCCAGGTCCACCAAGGTGTTCGCCTGGTCGTTGAGTTTCCGCTGCTCCATCTTCACACTGCGCAGTCTGGTGGGCGGAGACAGGCAAGAAGTGGGCAGGGCAACAAAGGAAAGAGGCGGGGCATGGACAGAATAGACCAATGGGAGTAGAGAGGGAGGAGGAGGAGGAATAATAAACAATGTCAGAAGACAGCCACATACTGTAAATGTAAAAGTGAGTGCAACCTTCATGCAGAACAGAGATATGCTGTTGTCATGTGTCCATATGTATACATATATGAAGAGGACTATATATGTATAAATACAGTCAAGTTCAAAACAAGCTGTTGTGGTTTGGATCAATGCAAAACCAGTCAAGACATGCAAATCACAGAGGCATACTGCAGGCACCAACTCAAATGTTTCAGTTACTTTTTCTCATGGTTTGAACAAGATCTGGTATGTGGCGAGGACACTGCTCCACGTGTGGAGGACTTCACTGGAATACTGGGCTGTGATTCTGCTTTGTTGCTGTTGCAGGAGCATCTGGTTATTTGCATTTGTTGTAACAAGATTAAGGATTATGTTTTTGTCCCTGTAGGTAAATTTGTCCTCTGTATTTGACCCATCCTTCAGTGCGGCAGGGGCATCGCCTCAGGAGCAGGAGACACCACAGTGCAGTGCCCAGGGACCCGTGTCCAGCTCGTGTACTGGGCTCAGTCAGGACTATCTTAGCTGGAAGGTTTTATCTATTCTTTGCCCAGTAGTCAAACTCACAACCATCTTACTGTGAGGAGAGAGTGCTAGTCACTCAGTCACTGTGCTGTGTCCCTCACATCACTGGACTGAAGAGTAAAGAGTGTCATCAGACGGAGAAGGACACAGTTTTGTCGCTGGAAGCTCTGAGTGTGTGTTTGTGTGAGACTCTGTGGTGTCACTTTGTCATGCACATGTTCAGAACATACTCTGGACTTCTTTCATTTTCTGTACCAGCAGGAGGCGCTGTGGGGCCACAGAGCGTCACTTTATGTCCTTGATCTGTGTCAGATTTTGATTGAATCTGGAGCGGCCTCCAGTTGTTTGTAATAGTTGCTCTGCTTCTTACAGTGTGCAGGGACCTGTAGAATCTGTCAGGAACAACTGTAAAACGTCTCCTGACTATGTTCATGCTGCTCCACCAGATCTTGTTCTAACAGTCATTAAGTTTGAGTTTGAGACAGACCAAAGGCAGTGCTTTTCCAGAGAGTGCAATATGCTTCTGTGGAGGAGAACCTCTAGAATGTAACATCAGAGTCAAATCAAAGCATGTCCTGATAAAGTAAAGTAAAGATGGCATGCCCTGGTCCTCAGCAGCGTGCAGTGAGCAGACTGAGCACAATGGAAGGCCTGAGTCTGTGCTCCTGGTCACTCTATGGTCACTAATGTTTACTTTCATTTACCTACAGTCATGGTAGCTAGTGATGCTAATAACAGCTGTTAGCAGATACATGTTTAGTACAGATCATCTGAGTGTGGCACATGGTGCAGTTTGTTGTCTTGTTCTCCTGTCATGTGACGTGTGGTTAACACAGTAGAAGTTCCTTTTGAACCCCTGACCATCTTAGATTTTCGAGCTCTTTTTCCACATCCTCCTCCAGTTCTGCTCTAAAGTATCTGGCACCACAACTACACACTGTGTCATTCTTTAGCTGCTGTAATGAAGTGTACGTGTGCATTCAGAGGGACCATAACACATCAGCTCTCTAGTGATTATGCACAGACCACAGCCTGTAATAGTGACACACGTCTCCATAAACTTCTGATCTGTTCTAGTCTAACCTGTGTCTTATCTGTAATCAGGCGGGAGCGGGGAAGCCTGCTGAACATGGCGGAGTGTGCCACCCAAGCTCGTGTTCTAATGATGAGGAGAGATGACATTCAAGGGCATTTCTTCATGTGCAAATGAGTGTCTGCGTGTGGCTCTGGGAACCCCGTCTCTGTCTGAGCTCTGCTTTGTAGTGCTGCACTGAGGCCCATTATTACACTCATGTGTTACTGTAGAAGAGCTTTTGTGTGATGAGAGAGTGTCTTCTGTTACTGGGCCAACCCTGGCACTCCAATCAAACAAACTATTTACATTTGTCAAAACAGAGATCGTGTGAAACATCATTTGAGCTGCACAAACAAGAATCAGGTCTAAGAAGCTCCTCATTTGGGAATACAGCTTCATGTGAATTAGGAATGCTAAGGATTTTCCAGAAGCAGCCAGTGTTTGTGGGTCAGCTCACCTACACTGTCACTGTCAAATATATGTTTTTAACTTCTGTCTACTCCTTTTGAGCTCCTCAGCTATGCAGTGAAATCACAATGTATTTACTGTAATGTACAGAAACGAAGCTCAAATAAATAAATCAAATCACATTCAGAAGATAAGTCTCTGTTTGGTCTTTGTCCCTGAAGGTTGTTGGAGAGGCACACTGACAACACTGACTCCTTAACTCCTAACATGACCAGGTGAACCACTCTGTCCTGAAAACATTAGATCCATATGTTCAGATAAATCCTGGTGTCTGACACATTTCAGAGTCTGAGTGTTGGAGTATCCTTGGTCTGTGTGATTCCTGGTGCCTTCATTGTGCTGTAAACTCATTTCAAAACAATAAAACAAGAGAAAAGAACATTGGAGCATTCCTTACACTGCAAAAACATATCTACATGAGCTAAAACGACATGCATTAAAAACACCCATATTAAGCAGAGTACTTTTGACTAGTTTTGATGGTTTTGTATGTGTTTATATGTATCACTAGTCAAAACTACTCAAATCAAGATTAATGTTTTGAATGCACTGAATTTGAACTCGTGTAGATAACCTGGTTTTGCAGTGCATCAGTTGATGTCTTCATGACAAACCCATAGTAAGAAGTGCATGGAGCGGCTAATATAGCAGCTATGGTGCTATATTAACATGTGGAGCAAACAGAACATGATGTCAGACCACACAGCTCCAAGCTCATTCTGTGCACGATGCTTTGAAAACAAGAGTCTCTCCAGCAACCTCCCCTTCAGACATGTGCTGCTCGCCCGGCTCAGAGATGGGAGGAGGGAGAGATCGGATGACACACGCAAATGAAAGCTCCCATATTATGCTCTGTTCACACTTGGTATTTCACGTTAAAGAGCCTCTATTACACAACACTGACTCGAGAGATTTAACTCATGTTATATTGTTAATGCCTTAAAACACACCTGGACTTGTGTTTTATTTCATTCACACATGTTAATGTTTAATCTTAGTCTGTCTACATCTCCAAAGCTCCAAATGCTCTGTTCCACCTTGTGATGTCATGAAGTGGTAGTTTTCATGTTAACAGCTACAGTTTACCTTTTATTCAACTGAGATTGTCAATTCTAGACCTGAAATGATCTAAATGATTCAAGTGAAGGTGTATGACAGGGAGGTTCAACCTTTTTTCATCAAGGGCCACATATGTAAACAGAGACAAAGCAGAGGGCCGATCGAGGGCCGCAGACTGATGCTCAATACAGGGAATGGTAACACTTTATAACTACACCTTACTTAGCCTTAATAAAGCATGAACAAAGACTTAATTAATAATGAACAAAGATTTAATTAATAATGAACAAAGATTTAATTAATAATGATTCACGCTTAATAAATGCTTAATAAAGCATAATTTGTCTTCATTTTAGAAAAGCTCTCAAAAAGACAACAGATAACAGCTGCCTGAATGATCATTGCATTGTATTATAAGTAAATCATTCTTTCATAGTTTACTAATGATTAATAAATGCTCAAATGGTTAGTCCATGAGTAATTAAGTATGAAATAATTAAGAGTAACTATTTACAGCACAAGCAAATTAAGTCCAAGTGCGAATTAAGGTAGTAATTAAGTAGTTACTAAGTGTGAATCATTATTAATTAAGTCTTTGTTCATTATTAATTAAGCCTTTGTTCATGCTTTATTAAGGCTAAATAAGGTGTAGTTATTATAAAGTGTTACCCAGTGAATAATGGAACTATGTGCATGTTTAAACACGTTATACTGGTCCATCGTCTTTATTCATGCTAAGATTCTTAAAACCACACACTAAATATTCGATAATGACTTTATTAAGGTAGATTTTCAAAAAACTTGCAGTAAAACGTTAATTTCTATTTGATGCAAGGTCATTTGGGTTAATTCACCTGAAAAAAAATTGTCTTAGGGCTGCATTTTACCCATGGACCATAGTTTGGACATGCCTGGTGTATGGGGTTTAAAAACACAGGGGAGCACTTCCTGTATTACCACATGACATCACAAAATGGAAAAGGTGGAGTAGTTTTCTAGAGAGAAGAACCTAAATAAATGAAAAAAACGAAACAACACAAGTCCAGGTGTTTTTGATGAGGAAATTTTATAACATAGATGAGTAAACAGTGTAATCTGGGCTCTTTAAGGTTCTGTGCTCTGAGGCACTTAAAAGAAAATTGTTCTGAGATGTGTTCGTTGTGATCTCTCCAATAACTGTATGCAATTTAAAACATGGAGGAGCTCGTCCCAGAGAAGGAGCGGACCACATAGACCAGTGGAATAAAACAAGTTCCTAAATTGCATGAATGAAACACAACTCCAGGGCCGTTCTGTGCAACATGGCTTGAAGCTTTAAAAAAATCACTTCAGCATAATATGGGACTTTCAAACCAAAAATCAAATTCCAGCAACACTTTTGGTCATAAAAATCCATGCATTTCAACATGAAGAGAGAGGAGGAGAATGAGAGAGGGACAGGTAGGAGACAGACTTACTTCTGAGCTCTGCGGTGATACAGCAAAACAAAGACAAAACACAATACAGGTTTAACCCACGACATTCACCACAGGAGTCCCACTGGCACCAGGAAAGCGAGGGGAGGGGGAGGGGCCAGGGGCGGGGTCAGGGGGGAGGAGCACGGCTAGGGGGCGGAGCTACGACGCTACAGTATGTGCACGGGGAAGTCGTCACAGATATGCAAGCGCTTACAATATACAGTAGTAGAAGAAGTGGTTGCGTTCACAGAAAGTTTTTCACAATCTCACAAAGTAAAGCAGCACGTAATATTGAGTATTAAAAAAGTAAATATCAGATCATGTATTAATTAGGGATGTAACAATATCCAAAATATCGTGATATCGTCAAAAGTCTCTCAACAATATCGTGTCCATCACAATATGTTGAATTACAAGTTGTTTTGAATCCATGTGTCATTCGTTCATTTGTTTTTCAATGTAAAACCAAAAATAAGAAAATGAAAAAAAAAAACTATTTTCTTCATTATTTGTCTCCAAAACCAAAATGAAAAAATGGATAATGATTAGTTTTTTCAGTTTTCGATTTTGTGTTTAAATGAATAATGGAAAAAATGGATAAAGGCTGTTTCCCGTTTCCGTGACGCAAACTGCGATGTTGGACTTTTGCACCACAAAACTGACTGAATCAGGACTAAAACAGGACTAAAACAAGACTAAACCAGGACTAAACCGTTTTCAGTCCTCGTCTGGTCCCAGTCTCAGTCCTGGTCTCAGTCCTGGTCCTGGTCCCAGACTCAGTCACGGTCTGGTCCCGGTCTGGTCCCGGTCTGGTCCCAGTCTGGTCCCGGTCTGGTCCCCGTCTCAGTCCTGGTCTGGTTCCAGTCTCAGTTCTGGTCTCAATCTCGGTCTGATCTGGTCCCGGTCTCAGTCCTGGTCTCAGTCCTGGTCCTTGTCCCAGACTCGGTCCCGGTCTGGTCCTGGCCTGGTCCTGGTCTCAGTCCCAGTCTCAGTCCTAGTCTCAGTCCGTTCTGGTCCCAGTTTGGTCCCAGTCTCAGTCCTGGTCTCAATCCCGGTCTGGTCCCAGTCTCAGTCCTGATCTCAGTCCTGGTCCTGGTCCCAGACTCATTCGTGGTCTGGTCCCGGTCTAAGTCCTGGTCTCTGTCCCGGTCTAGTTCCAGTCTGGTCCCAGACCTTGTTTAGTCCTGGTGTAGTCCTGGTTCATTCCGGCATCGCAATTTAAGTCAGACAGTTGTTATCAGTTTGTTCCATTCTTCATTTAAACACAAAATCAAAAACTGAAAAAACAAATCATTATCTGTTTTTTTCATTTTGGTTTCGGAAACAAATAATGGAGAAAAGAGTTGTATTTTCATTTTCTTATTTTTTTGGTTTTATTTTGAAAAACGAATGAACCAATAATGCCTGGATTCCTTTGTTTAAATTTATTGTTATGGTTCAGCAGCAGCTAAAAACCAGATGGAACTACAAAGACCATGATCCTTTGCTCTGTGCCAGCGCAAAGTGCACAAATAACTATTATTTAGCACTTTTAAATTGTAGTTCTTTGGATTATAACTGAACCAAAGTCTTGTCAAGGAATTTTAAAAGGAAAAAGTCACATATTCACAGTTTTTTTAGCGTCTATAAAATATCTCAGTAAATATCGTACCGTGAGATGTATATCGTGAAAATATCTTACAGAGAGATCTGGATACATCCCTAGTATTAACACAGGTTAGGATGGAGGTCTAAACTTGAACTGGAACAATGAAAAATAATAATATCTTTTAATCTGAAATGAGCATGTTAATATTTGAGTCAAAATTTGCTCTAAAACATGCCAAGGAAACGGCACAATCGTAGCAATTTTACTATTTAAAGGAACTGTATGTATCCTGCGCTCTTATTGATGTAAAAAATGTATTATAATCAAACCTGGACCTGGGGTGACAGAGCCTGAATCTGCAGATTGAGGTTTTTCACATTCAGGTTGTTCTTATTCTCACTATACGGACAGGGCTCATGTGCAGGGGCGGAGTTAGCAATTTGGGGGCCCTAGGTGAACTTGAGTTTGTGGACCTCACTATAATGCACAATTTTTCAGTTTTGTTTTGTTTTGAATATATTGGCGAGTTTCATTGTTGACAAAAGCGTGCGTTGCATGCTGGGAATTATTTTGGTCGGCGGCAAGAAACACTAATTCAACATGACGGACGGAGCGAGAAAGCACATAAAGGGTATTGATCCCGGTTATTTATCCACTCTAACGGCAGAGGACCCAAGACCATTTGACCAGAAGTTGGTCATAAGCATCGATGGACGACAAATCACCCTTTTCAACCCCGACAAAAGCCTGGACCAAACCAAATTTCTGGTCAGAATCACCAACTACCTGGACAAATATTCACTTTGGTGATATCCACAATGACTTGGTGGAAACTCCTGGGCCATTCACAGCAGAAAAGATGAAAACCTCCAAGAGTCTCGATGTGTTGTTGAACTTGTTGGAGTCCACAGTTTGTTAGGATCTTCTACGTTTGCTCTGCGGATGTTTGAAAGCCGTTTAATTCACCGTTAGCAGTTCTTTTCACTCAAAATACGAAAAAGACATTTTCCTTCTTCCGTGCTTCTATTTGTGCATCCGATAATGCAGCAGGAATTTACCATTATCAGGGATAAATACGCGAGGTTACGCACTGTGTTTGACCACTACCGTGTTTCTTGCCTCCGACCAAAATATTTCCCAGCATGCAATTCCATATTTGTTTACATCTATTGCATACGATTATGATTATTTTTCTTATGATTATTGTTTAAAAGTAAACTACTCTCATTTAATGTCATATTGAGAGAAAATCTAATTGCTCTGAGGCCTCATCCGTTAGTGGCACTGAGGGTAATAGGTTGGGGGCCCTTCCAGTTTTGGGGGCCCTAGGCAGCCGCTTACTTTTGCCTAATGGTAGCACCGCCTCTGCTCATGTGAAAGCTCAGAACCTCCAGAGTTCACTGCACTAACACTGATTCATGACTGGCTGCAGGTGCTGGGGTTTAAATAGTGACCATTCAGATCAGAGAAAGGCATTTTAGAACAGTTAGATTTCAGCACTTAAACTGGCAACCCAAGTGACAGATGCACGTGACGCTCATTCTGTTTCTGATTGGATTATCAGATAGAGACACAAAACACCAGATTCTATTCACACTTACGTCACAAACCAGGAAGACGTTTGGAAACAATGTGATGACAACTTCTGGTGTAGTTCCCGACACTGGACTCACCGACCGACTGTGATCAAACCCACTGAAGTAAATGTGATCAGAGGTCAAATGAAGACTGCAGACGTATGTGCTATTTGGAATCATCTGGAATGTGTCTCTCATCTCTTCTAATCACATGTACCAGTGTGCTCATGTGTCAGTGGAGAAATGATGAAAACTGAGGTATAATTAATTATTAATTAATTAATCATTGCATTTATAAAACACCTTTTAAGATACTCAAAGCACTTTACAGTTCATTATTCATTCACTCAACACTCAGTGGTGTTAAACTACTACTGTAGCCACAGCTGCCCTGGGGCAGACTGATGGAAGCGAGGCCGCCAATCTGCACCATCGGCCCCTCTGACCACCATCACTCACGCACACACACACACCACTTTTCATACTAGGCAATGTGGGTGAAGTGTCTTGCCTAAGGACACAATGGCAGTTTTTGCCACTGGCGCCCCCCTGTGGCTCCTGACTGTCCCACTGGTTTCCCATCCAAGTTCTAACCAGGCCCTGCCGGAAGTTGTCATCACATGTTTCCAAACATCTTCCTGGTTTGGGACATAAGTGTGAATAGAGTCTATTATAACACAAATAAACAAGACACCAACATTTAACAAGAAATCAGCTTGTTATCAGTAAAAGTTATATGTGATTTATGAAATTTTAAATCAAAATCTTACATACAGTTCCTTAATTCTTTTTTTTTTTTTTGTCCTGAGTTTGAAATGATAGGCCCTTTACATTGTTACGACTTCACATGAACGCAACCTGTTGTGCCCAAAACTGTGAACTATAAAGAGTCCTGCTGGGAAACAATGTGAATAGTGGTCAAAGCTGTACACTACTACTACTATCACTACAAAGTATCTGTTATTTATCGACAGTTCACTGAATTCTTTGTGTTTGCTGAGTCTGTCACTTACACTGGTGAAGTCTCCTCGCCCTACAGCAAACACTACACAAGTGGAGGCTGTAATTTTATATTTTTGTTAAAATATCGACTTGTATGACCACTATTCCAATTTTCCCCACAGTACGATCCAGTGCAGTTCACAGAAACAGGCTGATCTTGTTCATTATTGTCCGCTCCTAAACGTCAGGGAGGTAAAACCGACATCAGGACCTTCAGTCAGCCAAAACATTATGACCACACAAGGCTAACTGCTGATTGATACTTTGCAGCTGATGTGATACTTTGTATCCTGGTGGGTGAAGCTAACTGGAAGCACTGCTCTGTCTGAAGCTGAAGCTCTGTTACTCAACATAGACTTTAATCTGAGCTTTATTTTAACACAATCTGATCAGAAAGAATGGATTTAGCTGGAACTACAAAAGGCAAGCTGATTTGTGCCATGTCAAATAAACCAAAATCATAGCCAACAGTTGAAATTAAACTCCTAAACAGAACCATGAATATAGATCACAGGCTCCTGAAAATGTGCTGTTTAAATCCATTAAACATTTTTCTTGAGTTTTTAGATGATCTAAAAAAAATTATCAAGCAGTGTTTTGCTAATGGGTGAGTCCATATGAAATCAACCTCCCTCCCTTATGAGACATCTCAGATTTGGCTGAAAAAATGTCAAAAAATGTCTAAAATGACCAAATGAAAGAATCTCAAATTTTAGCTCAATCTCTTGAATCGTTCCTGAGCTATGGCCCGTTGAAATTTGGGGGCCATGCTCACTTTTTCAGACACCTTAATTTATAAGCATGTTTGAGAGACCAGAACTTCATAAAAATAGAGCTGGGAAGCTGAACATTTGTATTATTGGGCCCGGTCAAGCAGAAGTAAACATCAAGGCCAAAAACTCAAGTTAATGCATCTGATATAAAAATGTATTGAACAGATACATATGTACTCTAGTTTATGAAACTGTTGACCTTTTTTCTGTACCATTTTTGGTTCTAAAGTTCCATATGTTTTAAACAGACCATGTATGAAACATGGAACAAAAATTATTTCCCAAATTTCAAAGACCTGCAAATCATGTAAATAAATGGATGTATTTCATCATATCTTGTGTTATTCCATCTTTGAACTGTTGATGAAGGTACATGATTTTTTAAAAAAAAATGTATTTAAAATTATAAAAAATTGCTTGGAAGGACTGACATATTTTATAGAAATAGTTTCCTTTCATTTTGAAGTAATATTAAAGTATTCAGAAGAAAAAAAGTTGACAAATGATCAAAATCCTGCACCTTCTACTTGTTTGCACAATTTTCCCTCCGTTACTTTTCCCTCCGTTATCATGAACTTTCTTAATAAAAAATCTCATGAGTCAAAAAGTAAGAGGTTTTTCAGGCTAATCTTGTACCATATGGTAGAAAACTATATGAAGCAAATATTCAAACCAGTTTGTTAAGGATATGGAAGTGAGAACCAAGAGTTATCACTGTTTGGATTTATTTCCCAAAAAGTGCTGCATATTTCATTCCCTCTGTTACCGACATGAGTTTTAAAATTTTTTGTCAACAACTTGAAAGAATATCACAGGTTTAACTTGACCCTGTTGGAGTGTAACTCTTTCCTACATTCTGATACTTTACTTATTTCAATAGCCCCTCTAGTTTCTGAATAAGAGACATTTTTTATAGATTTTGGGGGCCCACAGCGCCCCCCTTAATAAAGATACTCAATATTTGACAACAGATTCAGAATCTATCACCAAGAATCTACAATAATACAAATGCTCAGCTTCCCAGATCTATTTTTTATGAAGTTCTGGTCTCTCAAACATGCTTATAAATTAAGGTGTCTGAAAAAGTGAGCATGGCCCCAACATTTCAACGGGCCATAGCTCAGGAACGATTCAAGGGATTGAGCTAAAATTTGAGATTCTTTCATTTGGTCATTTTAAATATTTTTTGAAATGTTTTCAGTCAAATCTGAGATGTCTCATAGGGGAGATTCCTCGAAAATGGCTGATTTCATATGGACTGACCCTCATGTGTGCATTATGTCACCATGGAAACTGCTTAACATTCTTCCATAGACATACGTGCAGCCCCTCTCCAGGATGATGTCACTGCAACGTATCAATAGACTATAAGTGAAATAAATACTAAACAACACATCCTAAACACACCGAGCCGCTCCTCTTGTCATAGTGTAATGGCTGATCAGGGCTAGAATACAGAATATATTGTTAGTCCAAAACACATGTGTCATTTTTAACCCAGTCTAACACACACCATAACCACTAACACACATACAGCTCCACAAAGCCGTACAGAGATAAGAGAGGGACTTACTGGTGGATGGCTTGGAGGAACTTGCGCTGGTGTTTGCGCACCTTGGCGTGATCGATCTTCTTCACCAGCTTGGTGTGTTTATAGATGAGCCATGTTTCCCTGAGTACATTGGCAGCTGTGTTCTTTACCTGAGGGCGAACGACACTTCAGTCTTTTCAGCACCACGGACAGCGCACGCTAAAGCAGCATTTCAGGATTTTCCTCTTTCAACTCACGAGGTAACAGGGCTCAAGGACTTTAGTTGTTTAATCGATTAATCGGTTGATAGTGTCATTGATCCTTTGGAGCTGATGTCATCCACTTTCTCTGGGGGTGTGCAGCTAACTGAAAGCACTGCTCTGTCTAAAGCTCTGTTATTCTTGTTATTAATCTGAGTTTTGTTTTAGCACAATCTGACCGTAAAGAACTGAGTTAAGTGGAATATTTCTATTTTTCTATCTTTCTATCTTTCTACCTATCTCTTTCTCCCTCACCCCCTCAGCCTGAGCAGCCCGGGTGCACTAGAGTAAACAGTATATAAACAGGTATAACCCTCCTGAGAGTTGCTGTGTTGCGCTGTGTGTGGTGGAGCCGTGTGGACTCACTCGTTTGCAGAGTTGAGTGTCCATCATGAAGTTGTGGACATGCTTCTCAGCCTTGGTCAGCTCCAGCTTCCTGGCCACCACAGCCACCACCAGCGCCGTGCAGCCCGCCCCCTTTGGCACCGCACATCACCAAGAAACACATTTAGACAATTAGCATAACATGTCTCCTTTAAAAAAATTAGATTAAAGGAACTCTACCCAAATATTTGACACTAATAAAATTAAATGGGACTTGGTCTAGTACAGATATATTGTAAATGTACAGTCCCTGACAAAAGTCTTGTCGCTTATCCATTTTGTAGAAACAAAAGCTTATAACCTGACTTTAAATAAATCGATCGGTTTTAGAAATGTCTCATATGAAGCTAAAACCCTCCCAAATTATGCTCAATATACTAAAATAAATTTGCTTCACTGAAGAAAGATTGATCATTTAATGAACTCAGAAAGGTCAGATTTTGGCAAGACAAAAGTTTTGTCGCCTACAGAAAATTGAACAAATAATTTACTTCAAATACAAAAATATGTTGCATAACGTCAGTGAATGAAGTAGTGGTGCTGTGAGATCCATATTTAATATCTTGTATGACTCCATGAGCTTGAAGGACGCATCCATGTGGTTCCACAATGATTCATACAATTTGTTGATGAAGTCATCAGGAATAGCAAAGAAAGCGTCTTACATGCCTCCCAGAGTTCATCAAGATTCTTTGGTTTTGTCTTCCATGCTTCCTCTTTCATTCTACCCCAGACCTGCTCAATGATGTTCATGTCTGGTGACTGGGCTGGCCAGTCCTGGAGCACCTTGATCTTCTTCACCTTGAGAAACTTTGATGTAGAGATAGAAGTATGTGATGGAGCACCATCCTGCTGCAAAATTTGACCCTTTTATGGTTGGGAATGTAAGAGGAGCTAATACTTCTTGATATTTTAGGTTATTGATATTTGCCTTCCACCCTGCAAATGTCTCGCACAGCCCCATACTGGATGGAACCCCAGACCAGGATTTTTCCACCACCAAACTTAACTGTTTTCTGGGTGAATCTTGGATCCATGCAGGCTCCAGTAGGTCTCCTGCAATATTTGCGGCGGCTGTGATGTAATTCAACCGAGGATTCATCTGAGAAATCCACCTTCTGCCACTTTTCCAGTGTCCATCCTTTTAACAGGCTGTGGGCCTTGGCAAATGCCACACACAATGGTTTTTTAATTGCCTTTTGTTTAGTGCTGGTTTCTGTGCACTGATTGGACCATGGAGGCCATTTCGAGACAGAATTCTACAAACTGTTGTGGTTGACACAGGGACTTGAGGTGACCAGGTCTGGTGGAGTCTGCTGCAGTGGAAAAGGGGCCTTGGATTTTTGAATCAACAAACGGTCCTCCCGAGCAGTTGTCTTGCGGCGTCTGCCGGACCTGGGCTTGTCAAAAACATCTCCAGTCATTTCAGATCTTTTTCTTGTTCTTTGTACTTGACACTGAGACACATTGAAGGTGTCACCACCTCAGCAGTGGATCTGGTCTTCAGCCTCTTGATAATTAACGCTTTGGTCTCAGGGTGGATCTTAGGCATGTTGTCAGAGGTCAAGTTGCAGTTGATGTGAAGGTCTGGTGTGCTGGGGTTCTTTTTATACACACCCACTAATTGATTGATCAGTAACTGATCACAGGTGAGGCTGTAATCTAGGATTGGGTGCATCATATGACAAGACGACAAGACTTTTGTCTTGCCAAAATCTGACCTTTCTGTGTTCATTAAATGATCAATCTTTCTTCAGTGAAGCAAATTTATTTTAGTATATTGAGCATAATTTGGGAGGGTTTTAGCTTTTATATGAGACATTTCTAAAAACCAATCGATTCATTTAAAGTCAGGTTATAAGCTTTTGTTTCTACAAAATGGATAAGTGACAAGACTTTTGTCAGGGACTGTACGTCTTAGAACACACTTGAGACCACACTGTGCCTGTACCATAGACTCTATAAATGGCTAACCTAGAAAGTGAGTATGGGCACGCTTCTGGCTCCATTTCACTTTCTATTGAAAAACTATGTCCCCTCTCTCTGTACCTGCTGCTGTCAGACTTCTCATTTTGGTCTTAAGATGTTCATATTAACTCACTCTACATGATTCTGGTAGTTTAATTTTGCTATTTTGTCTAGACATGAACATTAATAAGAGACCAATCAGGTGTCTTCTTTCCCTGAGGTCACTCCTCAACAGGTTTGATTGACAGCACTGATAAGCACAATAGATCTATAAATAAAACTGGATAAGTCCCTCCCCCTCTGTCTCGGCTCAAGACCGACTAGTGGCCGCTCCATTTACTGCAGCTCCAGGAGTTTGGGTTCAGATAGAATTCTCACAGAGAGCACAGTGCATTTTGGGAATTCAAACTGCCCATGTTCAGCTGACAGGGCATCCTGCTTTCACAAAGGTCAGATTTTGTAAGATTCTTTCCTATTTTAACAACATAAATGTTTTAAAAATGTTCAATCCTCAAAGCGGCTAAAAGTAACGTGCACAGCGTGGAGCCTTTTTGCTTACAGACATCACATGGGTGGGAGGAACTTTCCCAGATTGAGGAAGTAAATGTGGAAGAGAAAATAATTTTTTGGCCCATGTGCCATGGAGCACAGACCCCTGAAAAAACATGATGCCATCTTGGCTTCACCTTCAGATGTTATTATAGTTCTGTGCTAAGCACCTGCACCACTGATTTAGCAGGAAGTGGGTGCTTTGCAACGCTGTCAAAGGGAAGAGGAAGTACTTTTAGCACCCTCGCTGATGATTGGCAATTTGGTTGCTATGATACTCCAAATTTGCCGCTATACCCTCATGCCCCAATGAGCTTCATTTGACTGGAGCCGAGTGCTATGAGTGACATCACATGCACTTAACTCACTTCTTTATACAGTCTGTATCTAAATTTAAAGTGCACTATTAGAATGCTAGTTGTTGTTAGCATTTCTGTGATGGCAAACTTCACTTTGGTCTCAAAGTGGTGAAAAGTGCTTATAAACTCATCGTGTGAATAATGAGGATGCTCAGAATGCAGAAGAGCACTGCAAACTGTTACAATGAACTAATTCTGTTAGTTTTATGTTTTTAAGAGAGTAAAACAAACAGGTTAAGCACTTTAACAAAATCATATATATTCTAATAATAAAATATCTAAATAAATCAAGGTACGTACCATGATGCCGGTGAGCAGGCACACGCCTTTGCCACAGTAAGTATGTGGTACCATGTCTCCGTAGCCGATGGACAGGAAGGTGATGGAGATGAGCCACATGGCCCCCAGGAAGTTACTGGTCACTTCCTGTTTGTCATGATACCTGTGGGGGGGCGGAGACAAGCAGAGGCGGGCCAAGTCAGTCACAGTGGGCGGAGCTATCTGAAAACATGCATGCTGGGAAAGTGAGTGGAGAAGAAAGAATCAGTGCAACTAGGGGTTACACTGTGTGGAGTGGTCTGGTACAGTATGCATTCAGATTGTGGGTCAAAGCAGTTAGGAAAGACATTTTTAGAGAAGAGCGTTGTATGATTCAATGTAAACATCATCCATATGAAAAATGGTTTGATTTAAATGGCTCCATTAGGATACCATCCAAAATCCATGTCCCAAAGTCTTGTGGCAAACGTGGTCTTCAATCGAGATCTGACTGCTCCCCCAAAAGATTCACAGGAAGTTTCAAACATGTTGTGAGCTGAAGGAAGCAGACAGCCATGCTTGAATCGCCGAACGAAAGGCCCAAGTTCATTTGCAAATTAGAAATAACATCTATAAACCCGCAGGATGATTCTGTATCATTTAGCCCATCCTAACCTGTTCCCAATGGACTGTCAAGGAGGAGACTTTTTACTTTTCAAAATCAAAATTGCAAGAAAATGTCAATTAAAACCTTTTGACTTTTTGTTTTCAGTTTTAGCATTGTCCATTTATGATCATTCACAATTCATCTAGGCCTGTCATGATAATTACTATATCCACTTGGAGCAATATACATATAATATTTATGGTATGTTCACATTTTCTTTACATTAATGTGAATTTTTTGGTCATTTTTGCTTCTGTAATGTACGGAAGCTGAGAGGGGTCACAACAAACGCAAACGCCGCAACAAATACAAATGCGACAACACAACAAAAAGCCACAACAAACCAAAAAAGCCACAACGGAAATGACCGCGGGACTTTATTTTAATGCAAACGCTGTAACAAATACAAACGCCGCAACACAAACGCAAATGCCGCAACACATTAAAAGCCACAACACATCAAAAAGCCACAATGGAAGTGACCGCGGGACTCTATTTTCCGATGGACCGATCAAGCGGCAAGTGAAGAAGAAGAACTACAACGTGAAAAGTAAAGGAACGGGGAAGTTGGAAACGTAAGTAAAAGTAATTTATTGTTTTATCATTATTCGTTTCACGTTGTAGTTCTTCTTCTTCACTTGCCACTTGATCGGTCCGTCGGAAAATAGAGTCCCGTGGTCACTTCCTTTGTGGCTTTTTAATGTGTTGTGGCATTTGTGTTTGTGTTGTGGCGTTTGTATTTGTTGCGGCGTTTGCATTAAAATAGAGTCCCGTGGTCATTTCCGTTGTGGCTTTTTTTGGTTTGTTGTGGCTTTTTGTTGTGTTGTCGCATTTGTATTTGTTGCGGCGTTTGCGTTTGTTGTGATCCCTCTCGGCTTCCGTAGTAATGACATTTGAGCCATAAAAAGTTGAATAAATTACTTTTTTGACTCATTACAGATGCAGACTATGTACTAAAGTGTTTAATTCTGCTGTTTATTTATTGCAACTCATGTTTTTTTTAACAATATTGTAGATTTAGAATAGATTTTGAGATTAATTTGCTTTAGGGTTATGTCAGTTCATAAATTAACTTAAATATATCATTTATCGTCTATATTTTCTTCATGACAGGCCTAAACTCATCCCACACTGGAAATAGAAGAATAAAAGTCAGCTAAACTGTATTTTTTTTTTTTTTTTTGCTTTTTCTTCTGTTGCTTTTGACAATGGACAAGTTAGCTGTTGGAAGATGGTGTGAGTTTGAATTTGAACATCTCCTCCAGGACACTCCATTGCTGCTCATTGTGAACTGCTCATGCCTTTGCTGTGGTCCCATTCTGGTGGCTACTCATGCTCCTACAGATAGTTCAGTATTTTGTGAAGATACACGTGATTACCGAGGAACTGAGTGCGTCCCTGTTGTGGAAAGTGGTCCGCACAGTTTGGAGAAGCAAACAGGAGCTCAGCTAAAGGTGTGGACTTCAAGTTTCACTGTAATTTCTGTCCACCGATTCTGTTGGAACTATTTAGGCTGTTGTGATAATTACATAAAGATCGTCTGAAATCACATAGTTGCAGATTGTGGTGCTGAGTAAGTTATTAATGCATCAGCAACACAACCAAAGTTAAAATAATGTTTCTAATGTTGGCAGTTTATTCTGAATTTGAAAAGACCTTTAAGTGTCCCACTGTAGATTTGTAGAACTTCGGGTTAATGGTTTTCTGTGTGTAAATGTGTGTGTAAATGTGTGTTGTATTCTCCAGCAGCTTCATAAATCTGCCCCGTCACCAAATCTTCAACCAACAAGGTCCACAAAGAATAAACATGAAGAATTTATCCACAACTATCAAGAGAAGAAAGATGAAAAGTTAAAGGAAACAGCGACCACACATTAATGACACACTGAACAAAACTAATATTATGGTCATGAATAAAACAGAAGGAACTTGTGAAGTCAGACTGATTCTACAATTAAAATAAAAACTTAATTTCATGATGTGGATATTTGCATAGATAGATTAGTGAAGTTTGAATGTTACACATCTCTAGGACCATAACATTAGTTTTGTTCAGTGTGTCACTAATGCGTCGTCGTTGTTTCCTTTAAGCTTTCGACTTTCTTCTCTTGATAGTTGTGGATAAATTCTTCATGTCAGAATGTTTATCCTTTGTGGAGTTTGTTGGTTGAAGATTTGGTGACGGGGCAGATTTATGAAGCTGCTGGAGAATACGGCACACATTTACACACACATTTACACACACATTTTGCCACAGAAAACCATTAACCAGAAGTTCCACAAACCTACAGCGGGACACTTCTGGCCTTTGTGAAAAAGTTCTATAGTTTGATACTTGAATTTATAACTTTTCCATAAATTTGTTAAGTGTGATGCCACTTCCCAGGTCCATCAGCTGATTGAAAACTTTATTTTTTTTAAGACAGGACATCTCTTCTGTAATCTCATTTGTCAGAAAGAGATTACAGACGCTTAAACCTAACAAAGTCATAAACATGGATCTATGTTATAACTGTGACAGAAAATGTATGAGGGATGTTGATGTAAGAAGTAAATTAGCACTGGCCAGAAGTTAGTTAGATATACACTAATCCTCTGATATTATTGATTGATATTATATAGATTATTACTGCATTATGTACATTTTTTAAAAGGTGACTGTCTTTTGTTTAATGAATAAGGAACAAAACCAAAGCTAGAAATCAGCTGTGAAGTTTCTGGTTGGACCCGGAAGTGACATCAGCGTTAAACAACAACTGCAGCTTTTAGCCACGTTAGAATGTTATTACCTCCTCAAAAACTGCTCTGTTCCAACCTGTGATGTCATGTAGTGGCACTTTTCAAGGTAACAGATACCTTTTACCTTTAGTTCAGTACAGATTGGCAATTGTAGCACTGAAATGATCCAAATGGGCTCTATTCACGCTTACGTCACAAACCAGGAAGATGTTTGGAAACATGTGATGACAACTTGAACAGAGCCCAAAGGAAGTTGTCATCGCATGTTTCCAAACGTTTCCAATGTTTTCGCAACGTCTTCCTGGTGAATAGAGTCTATGATTCAAGTGAAGGTGCATGGATTTTGAAAACACGGTGGAGAACTTCCTGTATTACCACATGACATCAGAAGGCGGAACAGAGTGTTTTCGGTTTGAGAGAAGAACCCAGCCTAAATCTGCAGGGTTTGTGAGAGAATTAAACATGCGTGAATGAAACAAACCTCAACTCTAGGTGTGTTTGTGATGAGGAAACATTACGCAGATCAGAAAGTAACGTAATACTTCATGGACACGTCAAAACAAGATGCTCATGTCTGCTTCTCCAAACCTGCACGATTCACCCGCGTGTCATATTGAACCGTTTTCCTTTTTCCGTCGCTGTTGTCTCCTTTTCACAAAATACTGGACTATCCCGTTGGATGGGGGTACGGTTCTGGGTCGAGCACCGGGTTGGTAGGTCGGTTTGTTGTCTGGGGGATGGTTGGAGGGTGACTTTGGGCGTCATGCAGCAGCAGTCTGTACCATGCAGGGGGAGCTGTGCCCTGCATGCTCCAGGAAAAGGTCCAGTATATTGAGAGCTGCCTGGGTCTGCACTGGGACAAAAGACGACGCTCATTGAATTTGACACCGCTGTCTCTTTACCTGTCTCCTTGGGGCCCTGGCTCCATCTGCTAGCTAAATATTGTAATAGGCTGCGTTCACAAAAGAGATAATAAAACTCTAGAGGAATGACAGTTTGAACTTTCTTAGGGATCAATACAGTATCAGTCACTACTTTCATTGTTTTTTAAATATAATTATGTCTTATTTGACACGAGTCTCTTGTTATTTTTGCTGCTTAATTTGAATTTATTATCACCATTTATGTTTTTACTCTTAGTTATTATATTATATTGTGACGTGTGAGCTACTGTGTCCAAATCATTTCCCTTGTGGATCAATAAAGTTTGTCTAAGTCTAAGTCTAATCTATTTATTTATCTTTATTGAAAAAGTTTAATATAAAAATCAATACTTGTTATTATGAAACTTTTTTGGCACCTCCATCAGAAAAAGTTACTGTCTCCATGGTGATTGTGATTGTGTTGCCTTAGACGTTCCACTGTGTAGGATTAGATTTACTGTATTTTCCGGGCTCTGGATTATAAAACGCACTGTCATTAAATGGTCTATTTTTGAACTTTTTTCACAAATAAACCTCACTGGACTTTAAAGGAAACACAACAGTGTGATGGGTGAGTGGTTTTGTTTGTTTGTTCGTTCACGGTGACTCTGGGCTTTGTTCAGTTGTGGCGTGTAGGGAAGGTGCTGTCTGGGACCAACGGATTGTCGGCGTGTTCACAGTGACTCAGTTGTTCAGTTGTGTCTAGAAGTGGCACATTGCACTCGCTTTTTCGGTTTGTTCCTCCGTTCCGTTCCTCGTCAGCGTGGAGTGATGAGTGTGTCTGTGTGTGTTTCGCTGTCTGCTCCGTGTGTGTTTGTGTGTTCTGCGGGTGGTGCGGCTTTGTAGTTTACTAAAGTCGTGCTGGGACACCTGAGTGGATTCTTGTACAGGGTGCTCTGGATTGTGGCGCGCAGTGGTTTTTTGATGAGGTTGGAGGCTTAAGAGCGCGTCTAATAGCCCAGAAAATACAGTACTCTTCTTTCAATCATTGAGGTGTTTTTATTGCTTAAAAATATATCTTATATTGGCACTTCTCCATGGAGATTGACAAGTTTGTAATGAATTACGGTGGAACATTCTGAGCAAAACAATAACCTCAGTAGAGAGACAATGTTCATGGATTCTCCCTGTAAAAAAGTTACGTGGTGCAACTTTAGACTTGAGTTTTTGATCCATCCACAAACTCAATATTTTATTCTTGGGACTGGGACATTGTTGTCACGGTAACTGACAACAATAAACTCCACTTTTTTATAGCTACGATGAAAAACCATTTCAGTTTAGTTATGTTTAATGACAAAGGCACATGCACAGGGTAAGTGGTTTGAAAACGAGTTGGTGCTGACGGAGAAGTGGATTCCCAGTCCCGCGCTTACATTTCTCCACGGAAATGTTACCGCTTTGACTGAAATGTTCCACAGTATGGCATTAAAAACACATCTACCATGCCTTTCCTCCATTACAGCTGCTTAATTTGTCAAAAATACAATGCAAAAACATGTACTCTGATCCTGAACGGTCTCTCCTCTCCACAGATCTAACCTGTAACTTGGCCTGATTGTACTCCTTGCTTGTCACTATGGAGATAGGCAAGTTTACGGCCATACTGTGGAACATTCCAGGCTAGGGAAGGAACATCTTGGTGGAAACAACGACGTGGCAGACTCTTAACCTTGAAAAGTTACATCGTGAGCTTTAAACCCTCAACCAGATCAGATTTTATAGCCTACACCTCAACTTTAAACTTATTACTTCATGTGAACGCAGCCTATGTTCAGTTTGCCCTAACACAGAGACTCACACGGCGCTCGGTGCAGGTAGAACCGGACAATATATTAACCATCAGGCATCGGCTTTCTCAAGTGACCGTAAACACAGGCCATAAATAAGGCTGACAGAAATGCACAAAGCATCGTTCCCATGGCGATAAAACGTAGCGAGTAAATATTTCGTCTTTTATTAGCGCCATCCCCCCTCCCCCCTCCCCCTCCTCCGGCCTGATGCGTACCTCGGGAGCGGATGTCCCGAAGCGTAAATAACCCTTTGCAAGATGGGAATATACGGCGAGCGGAGAGGGCCAAAATACACGGCGGGCTGATCGATGGAAGAGTTTAGGGCTCTCAATATACTGTGTCGGATTCGGATTAGCATGGACAAGAACTGGCACCACTTTGGACTCAATCTGGACCAAGAAAAATGGCTACAGCAAGCGCTCAACAAAGTCTACACAATACAAAATACATCTAGTTATGGTGTAGGTAAACTGTGAGATATACAAGCTTCAAGGTTCTATATTTGTGTACAGTATTTTAGTGAGAAATATAACGGGAACATCCAAAAATAAACTGAAACTGATATTAGAGATAATGTTTTCCAATTCAACCACACCATTAAATGATCATATCTCAACAAGTAAGAAAGTTGATGCTCCAGCTAGAAACTCCTGATCAACATCCCAGATCAGGGGTCTCCAACCTGTCGCTCGGAAGGTACCAATAGCTCTCCACCCCCTTCCAAGTAGCTCACCAAGGGATTTCTGAATTCTGTGTACTGTGGATAATAAGTGCAATTTGTATTATTTTTGATGCCTGACTTGGTGCACCGATAAATGGATAATGGTTTATGTTTTATAAGAATCTAACTGTTCTTCATCAAAGGCTACGTTCAGACTGCAGGGCTTAATGCTCAATTTAGATTTTTTTGTGAAATCCAATGTTTTTGCGAGCTCGTTCACATTTCCAATTAAATGTGACTTGTATGTGACTCCAGTGTGAACATTAAACGGCCCGAAAGTGTCCCGCATGTGCACGATGACGTCAACCGCAGTGAGCGTGCTCTGTGTTTACGGAAGTTGTCCAAACATGGACGCAGCATTGAGCACCTGGAGATTTTAAAGTTCCTCTCGTACCGGAGCCAGAACATGAACAACTTACTTGTTTTAAGGAGGAGATTGAGAAGGAGAAGGACGAGGTTTTTGGCCGTGGTGTTTTGTGGGACAGCGGCAGAAATGTCAGATGAAAGGAACGTGTGGATGTGGAGACGTAACCAAGTGCTTCGTTTCAGTGACACGGAGTTCATTAACAATTTTCTCCTACTTCAGCGCAGAATAGTGACGTTTGTGTCTTGTTGATAACGTGTAGGTGGATGAATGCACTTTGGCCGTTCAGACTGAAGTCACATGTCAAAAGATCAGATATGTATCAGTTTCAGGAGCACATATCCAAGTGTCCTGGGTCACATTTGAAAAAATCGGATCTGTGTGGTTCAGACTGTCATTAAAAGATCAGATACAGGAACATAGAGGCCACAAAATCGGATTTGGGTCACTTCAGGCTGCAGTCTGAAAGTAGCCTATGTCTTGTCTTATATTTACTTTCTTTGCGACTAATAAAATTGGTAGCTCTCTCGCATTTTTGTTTTGTAAAAGGTAGCTCACTGGAGAAAAAAGGCTGGAGAGCCCTGTCCAAGATCAAGAAGCTGGGTCTCCCTTTGCCAACTGCTCCTGCCACGTTGCCTCAGTAACAGTGGTTGAAGGACGGGTCAAATGCAGTAGATAAATTACACTAAATCAGACACTAAATTCCACAAAAATCAAAAATGGTTGCCTTCAAACATCACAACTATAGTGGAAACTAAAATAATAAATGTATATTACTTTAAATGTGCATTGTGTAACTTTTCTGGTTGGGGTCCATCACTTGCTTGTTGTTATGGATACGCTGGAATGTTCCACAGTATGACTGTATTTATTCACTTTCAGGTGTTTTTTAGACTTCAATAATACCAATAAAACAGGCACAAATCTGACCTGTAACTTGGTCAGGTTTGGTCTCCATGATAGAAAGGTTTAAAGCCATACTGTGAAACATTCCAGACAAAGCAATAACATCTCCATGGAAAAAAAGCATTTGACAGACCCTCCACCAGAAAAGTTACACAGTGAACCTTTAAGTAGATGAACTGTCTCAAGAACTACAAACCAAATATATTGTGTGCATTTCATTTGTGTGTTTTTCCCCTAAAGATTTTTTATTTGAACCCCGCTTCCTCAGGGGAATACTGACATTGTGTCCTTCGGCAAGACACTTAACACTTGCCCTCAGTATCTGTACACCTTATTGCGTGGATGTGTGGGGATGGGAGAGTGTTTCTTTATTGTAAAGTGCTTTGGGTGCCTTCCAGGTGCCGTATAACTGTAACCATTTAAATGTTTGAGCTCGAGATGGAAGGTCAAAAAAGATTGTTACCAATAAATCAAATATTAATACAATTTTTCTACTCTAAATGAAGGTCAAGATAATTAATCATGCAAATCATTATGCACCAACAAATCCTCTTTTTGTTAAGCTAAAAGTACTTCAATTTTTTGATCTTGCTGACCTGAGTACAGCCGTAGTGATGCACAAAGTCTAGAATCATCTTCTCTCTCCTTGTCTACAGGAATTATTTGAGCAGAGAGTCAGTATAACCTTAGAAGAACAGACATCTTTTAAAAAATGAAGTTAAGAACTAAGGAAAAAAGTGATTGTATTTCTGTTCAAGGGGTTAATATATGGAACAATCTGAGTGGTAATTTAAAAAAGTCTAACGCTGTAGAAGTCTGTAAAAAAAAAAAAAGAGTATAAACCGTTATAGTTTGAAAGATCTAGAGCTCTGGAATGAATGATTTATGCATTACATTTTGTTTGTTTTAATTTATATTTTGTCACATATATATATATACAGTAAGTTTAGTTTATTTAGTTTAGTTTAGTTTATTTGTTTATTTGTCAGGGACGATGTAAATAAAAACATAGAACTACATAAAGAGGTCATTTGCTTGTACTAGGTTCTAGCAAAATTGCTCATTTCCACCTTCAGTCCCTGGACAGGTTGATGTCATAAATGGATGAACATGCCAATAAAATACAATACAATGTCGAGTGATGCAGTCATTCATCCAGTCAAGCTAAAAGTCAAACTAGTCCCATTCAGTCTCAGTCACCACATCCAAACACTATTTACATAGTTACAGTTCTTATTGCTGCATTCATACAGGACAGATTAATGTGTACAGGTCTGTTTAGTTAAAAGTCATTGTTTGGCCAGGCCTGCAAACTTTTCATAATTAGTACATGATATAATTTCATGGGAGAGGCTGTTCCAGAGGCTTATGGCTCTATATGAGAATGATGATTGACCAAATGAGGTTCTGCATCTTGGAACACTGCACTGTCCTCTGGCTGTGGACTCTGTGGCTCGGCAGGTCTTCTCTGAAGTGAGCACCACAAACTTTCTCAGTGGGGGGGCAGCTGAGTTATGTATGATTCTGAATAATGTTAACATTTGATTACATTTAAGGAAGTTATTCAAATTGAGCAATTTATATTTGGCAAGTATTGAGCAGTGGTGGTGCAGGTGAGGCTTTTTGTCATGGATTATTAGTGCTCATTTTTACAATGTTTCTATCGGCTTTAGAGATGTTTTACACACAAGTCGCAAGTGAAATTGTAAATGCAAACTTACGCTGCTTTTCTTTCTTAGAATTCTGTCATTGTTTAACAGGGTTTGGCAATAAAATAACTTTTTACTTCAGCATAAACCCTTTTGGTCATGATCCATGGTGTAGTCTATGTTTTGTTTTGTTTAGTAGTGCTGCAACAGAATAAACTACTCGTACTACTGCTACTACTACTACTACTACTACTACTACCATGGAAATTTGCCATGTTTTTGTTTTGTTTTGTTTTGTTTTTGGCAGCAGTACAAAATGTCCATGTAAAAAAACAAGAAAAAAAAAGGAGCTGTGGAACAACCTGGTAAAAACATAATTTAAGTCTTTATCGTGTCAGAATACTTTTGAATGAATTAAGTTTAATATTCTCGTCTCGTCTGAAAACTCGCGAATATTGTAAGCTGCAATACTCCAACCATTTTTAGCAAACCTCTGGACTGCAATGGCCATGCTGGTTGTGTAATAATCTTACATTTGTATAGAAAAGACTTGTATTTGAAAATAGAGTTTGAGCTGCACTAAATCTTCATTTAGCAATCACTTCAAATCATCACAAATAGGGACGGGCATTGGATGAAATGTTCTTAATCGATCGTCGGAAGAATTAACGATCGATTATCGATTAATCATTAATGTTTTTATATTAAAATGATCATCATTATTATTACTATCTGCACTAATCTGCATAAATAAATTCAGCTTTACGACATATAAACCATAACCACTCTAGAGCCACATCAGCCCGTTTGACATTATAATGTGTTTAATTCAGTTTTGTTCAACTCTCACAGAAACAAAACTTAAAACCACATCGCTAATTTACATAAACTAAGCAAAGATAAAACTACAGCTCTTGTGTCGTTGATGCGGTTAAATTTCTGTCCGATTAAAAGACATGACTCAGGTGAATACAGGTTAGTGTGACCATATTTGCCTTGGTCAAAACCAGGACAGCGTACGGGGGGAGGGAGGTGGGGACTCGTCATCGACATTGAGCGACTCTCACCTGGTAAAACTTTTTCCCACTGGACACTGAAACATATGTGCTGCTTTATACACTGTGCACATGGACTCACACTTGTCCCAAACGCAACGGAAAGCGTGGAATTTCTGGTACAAATCATTGTTAAATACACATTTGTGCTTCAGTACGTTGCAGACTGACCAAATGTTTGCATCTCGCTCCTTCTGAGTGCAGAGACACATGTACACACCTGTTTGGTCAGGCTACACACAGCAACCTACATTCGGTTTGTCAATTAAAATTAACGTAATCGATGAAATTCTTAATGATCATTTATCGATTAATTGACTAATGCCCATCCCTAATCACAACCATTTGATTCCGTCGTAGTTTTGTAGTGTCCATGCCTGTCAGACTTTATATTGTGGTGATTTTTCTTTTGTTGCTGTTGCTGTAAACGATCTGCAAGTGACAAAAAAAAAAAAAAAGCCACGTAAAACACTTTCCCAATTACCCAGCACATCAAAAAGAAAAATTACACAGAGATTAATTTTTTTCTTTTTTGCTGTGTTTTGTTTGCTTTTTTATCTCTCTGCTATGACCAAAGGAGAGCGAGTCACGAGTCACACAGTATTTCTTCTTCTTTTTCTTCTTCTTCTTCTTCTTGATGTTGTTGCTTTGATTTGGAGTCGATGGAACCTTCTGGGCTGGAGGCTCTTTTGAGTTCTTGGCCTCTTGACGGTGGCTACATTAGTACTAGGAGCTTCTTCATCTTTCTTCTCTTCCTCGGTCTGTTTAGGAGGTTCATAAATAAACACTTCCACACACATGTGCAGGTCCTGGCTCCTTCTTGCTTCACTGACTTTGTCCACTTTGAGAAACTTCATGGACTTCCACCTCCTCGAGTGTCTTCTCCAACTCATCTTTCTGAAGGAGTCAGGTTTTCTCTTTCCACTCATGATCTTTGTCTTTCGTCAGCTTTTTGATGGCCTTACATGTGAGCCTCTGCTTTTTGCTGTTTCCATCATCTCCATCTTGAGCCAGGCTTTCTTCTTTGACCTGACACTCCTCCTGCTGGTGGTAAGTGTCTGAATGAACCCACTCCTCTGTCTCATTGAAGGCCTCTCTTTTGGAGAACCTTGCCTCTCTTTCCACCAGTTCCATTCTTTCTTTCAACTTTTCTTTAGCCTGACACTCTTCCTCTCTGTTGGTAGACCTTCTCTTTGGCCTCCTCCTTTGCAGTCCTCTCGGCAACTTTCTCCCGTTGGGTCTTAAGTTCAGCCAACAGCTACTGCTCCCTCTTTATCAACGTTTTTCTCTCCTGGAGGAAAGTGTTATCAATCCGTGCATCATTCGTTAATTCATTTTTCAATATAAAACCAAAAATAAGAAAATGAAAAAACAACTGTTTTCTTCATTATTTGTCTCCAAAACCAAAATGAAAAAACGGACAACGATTCGTTTTTTCAGTTTTCGATTTTGCGTTTAAATGAAAAATGGAAAAAATGGATAACAACCGTTTCCCGTTTGTGTGACTCCCGTGACTGCGATGCCGGATTTTTGCACCGCATATGGACTGAACCAGGACTGATCCAGGTCCGGGACCAGAGCGAACTCCGAGCTTTGACCCTGTCCTGTCTTGTCCTGGTCTGGTCCCGGTCTCAATCCCGCTCTGCTCCCGGTCTCAGTCACGCTCTGGTTCCGGTCTAGTCCCGGACCTGGATCAGTCCTGGTTCTGTCCATATGCAGTGCAAAAGTCCGGCATCGCAGTCACGGGAGTCACGTAACCGAGAAACGGCCATTAACCGTTTTTTCCATTTTTCATTTAAACACAAAATCGAAAACTGAAAAAACTATCGTTAAATCGTTATCCGTTTTTTCATTTTGGTTTTGGAGACAAATAATGAAGAAAACTGTTGTTTTTTTGTTTTCTTATGTTTCGTTTTATATTGAAAAATGAATGATACACGGATTGTTATCATCCACTCCTCCTCTCGCTGTTGGTAGACCTTCTCCTTGGCTTCCTCCTCTGCTCCTCTCTCTCCTGGTACGTCTTAAGTTCCAACAGCAACTCCTTCTACCCTGTTTGGTGTAGAAAGCCCGCTGCATTGTCATAAAAAGTAGCATATCAGTATCGCAAAAATTCAGAAAGTTTAAAAAGTGCTCAGTGTGCCTGCCAGTCAGCCACAAGAGCAGCCAACCATGACCACAGTAGCCACAGAAGTCAGATCAGGTGATTGTGTCCTGTGGCCCTGTCCCCAGACCCACACTGCGCTCTCCTGTGAAGTGAGCGCTGGCTGTTCAATCGCAAAGGTACAAGAACTGTTACAAAACATTCCAGTGAAATGCATTATGGGAGTGTACTAGCCTGAAGTCCGAATCGCTCCACACTCACTGCATTTGTGAAGAGAAGTGTGTATTGGGACAAGGCCACGCTGATAACATTGATCAAACTGTCATGGCCACAAGTTGTAACAAACCAAATGACCTTGAGAATAAGAACGGCGATGGCAGTGGTCTCTTATTAAAGCTCCCCCAGCACAAACGGGTGAGCAGATGTGCGGCAGCGAGAGGCTATGTGGGGACACGGGCCTCGGTCTCTGGGACGTGTGAGCCGTACTGATCACCAGCTCAAAGTGATAATGAACCTGTCCTACACACACAGCATGAAGCCACAGACAGCAGCGCTCAGGTGTCCAAAGAGCTGAAAAGCACTCATTATCAGGATTAAAAACTGCACCGTGAGCAGAGACATGAATTAGTGAGCTGCTGTTTTTCCTCTTTCCTCTACTTATTTAGTTTAGTTAATTAGCTACAATACCTTCCTCTTCCAATCTATGGTGATGTAGGTATTTTCATAATGAATATATAGAACTATATTTTGAAGTTTGGCACACTTTTGCACCTCAAAATCCAACTAACTTTTCCTTCTGACAGGGCAAAACTATGGTGGCCAACGGGGGCCAAACGCACTGCAACAGCTCAGTGCGTCTCATTTAGAGAAAACAACTTCAAGTACAGAAATGATGCAAATTCACAGGGTCAAACACAAGTTTAAATGAGTTACAAAAAAAAAAAAACGTGGTGCAAATGAAAAAAATGCGCTGCAAGAAACAAAGACAAATGCATCATCATCAAATGCGCTGCAAATAGAGAAACAACGCAAAGCGCGAAACGATGAAAGCCAAGAAAACACCTGCAAAAGAAAAACGCTGCAAGAAGAGTCGCCACAACAGAAGTGCTCCAAACCTGCAGTGTCCACGGACCACAAAGGCCGTGCTGAAATGAGACAGGTGTAGTGATTTTATGAGATCCTAACGCTAATGCTAACAACAGGCAGTGTTGGGAAGGTGACTTTTAAAATGTATTCCTCTACAGATCACAGATTACATACCCCAAAATGTAGTTTGTAACATAATCCATTAAATTACTTAAAGTGAGTAACGTAATCTGAATACTTTGGATTACTTGATTTTCTATAGAGAAACAAAGACGAGGAAATCTTCACATAAGAAGTTTTATCTGCTAAAAGAAAAGAAAAAGCCCAGACTTTCCTGAACCAATTAAAAACATTATTGATAGAAAAGGAGGAAACACGGTCCACACGCCATGGTTTAGTCCTGTTAAATCCTGTTTAGTCCTGTTTTAGTCCTGGTTTAGATCTAGTTTAGACCTGGTTTACACCTGGTTTTAGCCCTGATTTAGACCTGGTTTAGGTCTAGTTTAGACCTGGTTTTAGTCCTGACTTAGACCTGATTTAGACCTGGTTTTAGCCCCAGTTTAGATCTAGTTTAGACCTGGTTTTAATCCTGGTTTAGACCTGGGTTCAGTCCTGGTTCAATCCTGATTTAGTCCTGGTTTAGTATCTGGCAATGAGTGGAATTAACAAAAAAACAAAAAACAAAAAAACAAAACAACAACAAACAAACAAAAAAAAAAGGGGGATTTAGCCCAAAATGTGAAAACAGGAAAATACCACCGTGTAATCCATTTATTTCAACAAAGTAACTGTAATCCAATTACCACTCACTGAAACAGTAACTGTAACTGAATACAGTTACTCATAATTTGTACTCTGATTACGTAACTCCGGTACATTTAATCTGTTACTCCCCAACACTGACAACAGGATACCACGTTTTTTGTTTGTATCTCGTTTAAACTTGTGTTTGACCCTGTGAATTTGCATCGTTTCTGTACTTGAAGTTGTTTTCTCTAAATGAGACGCACTGAGCTGTTGCAGTGCGTTTGGCCCCTGTCGGACACTGTACAAAACTGCTGGCATGTTGCACTAGAGCAACTTTGGGGACTTTGTGGGTCCATGTGGGCTGGTTTACATGTTTAAATTCCTCATGTCAAGACAAAACAAAGTGGACATGAGCCTTAAGAAATAACAAAATATGAATTCAAACTGTTCAAGGCTCAGACGTTTTGTTTACTTGGGTCTTTTTTGAGGGTCGTCTAATGTTCATTGTATTTTTAGATTTTTAGGAAGAGGTTTATTTTTGTGCTTTTCTGTTATAATGTTGCTCGTTCCTTCTTCAAAAACAGTACTTTCGCCACATGTTTGAGTAATCCTGAACTTTCAAACACTCACGTTCTTCTCTTATAAGTTATATTGAATAACGTCACGAAACTGTCAAAGTCTGAAATAAATACTCTGTACGTAACAACTAAAGCATAATTAAAAGTGCACGATGTAACTTTTTGGTTGGAGGTCTGTCACCTGCTTGTTGGACATGTCATTGCTCTGCCTGGAATGTTCCACAGTCTGGCATTAAACAGCTCTACAGGATGTGTGTAAAATCACTCAGTCGTCCAGGTAGAATCCACGACAAAAGGAGAAATTAAATTTATCAACAGGACAAAAGTTTATTTTGGTCTAACACGTTTCACAGCTGCTTCTTCAGTTGTGGTCAGATGCTGGTGGACACTTCCTTATATCTGCCTGAAGGGAGGAGCTAACTACACTGAAACTACTCTGAAACTAACACACCTACTGTATTTTCCAGGCTATTAGTCGCTCTGGATTATAAGGCAAACTGTCATTAAATGGTCTATTTTCAAACTTTTTTCACAAATAAACCACACCAACTTTAAATGAAACCCAACAGTGTGATGCTTGAGTGGTTTTGTTTGTTCGTTCACGGTGACTCTGGGCTTTGTTCAGTTGTGGCGTGTAGGGAGGGTGCTGTCTGGGACCAACGGATTGTCGGCGTGTTCGCAGTGACTCAGTTGTTCAGTTGTGTCTAGAAGTGGCACATTGCACTCGCTTTTTCAGTTCGTTCCTCCGTTCCGTTCCTCGTCGGCGTGGAGTGATGAGTGTGTCTGTGGGTGTTTTTGGCTTTGCGGTCTCTGTCTGCTCCGTGTGTGTTTGTGTGTTATGGGGGTGGTGCAGCTTTGTAGTTGAAGCTGAAGTTGTGCTGGGACACCGCTCTCGACTGTGGGGCATGCAGTCGTTTTTTGATGGGGTTGGAGGCTTAAGAGTGCACCCAATAGTGCAGAAAATACGGTACTTGTTTACAGTTTCTGTTTGTTAGTTATTAGGCCTGTTGAACTTGCACTGAGTGTGGGGTCTTATTAGCAGAATCATTCAGGGCCATAAAGGAGCTTTCACACCTTTGGGCCTGACCTGGATATCTCGATTATTCTCTTGTTTGTTTTGATTTAGGTTTGAGGATGGAGTTGTAAATAGGAGATAGATGGCGTCTTGAGTTTTCCATTTCTGTTTAGAGAAGGATCTTTCTTAACCAAAAACTGCTTCTTTAACTCCCCTCTCAAACCAATTCTTTTCTCTGGCTCAGGTCTGAACCTCACTGTCCTCAAATGAGTGGCCTGAGGCTTGGTGGAGATGTACAGCAGACTGTGGTCCACTGCTGCTCTCTCATCTGTGTTGGTACATCCTTTTGTGAAGTGGCTGTTTTATTTCTCCAGTGTCACGCTCATCGCAGTCTTCACTACACTGAATGAAGTAAACCACATTTCTTTTGTTTGTGGCTCAGTGTTTTGTACGTGGCTCTGTGTTCAGAACGTGGCAGCTAACAGGTTATGTATTCAACTGGAGAAAATAAACTTCTGTCCAGTTGACAAATTGAATATCTCATTTCGCCATAAACTAGTGATGGGCAAATGAGACGGAGCTCCGTACACGTCTCGTTCTTTCTGAAACAAATCGCTCTGAAGCACTGTCTCGGAGCTCGTCATGTGGCAGCCGCTCACGTGACCAAAGTGTGGAAGTGTCGCTCCCTCCCCCTACTACTTCGTTCTGCGTGTCAATCGCTTCAGTGTATTGAAGCATTTCATTGGCTCAGCGAATGTTCCGCTCTGTGATTGGTTCAAAGTGGTTCAGAGTGTTCGGCGCACTTCCGTGGTTTGACAAGCGCTAAACTGCTACAGTATAGGCGAGTTTCAGCTGACGTCATTGTTATTAAAAGCCCGCGTTGCATGCTGGGAAATATTTTGGTCGGAGGCAAGAAACACGATAGCGTCAAACACAGTGCGTAACCTCGCGTATTTCTCCCCGATAATGGTAAATTCCTGCTGCATTATCGGATGCACAAATAGAAGCACGGAAGAAGGAAAATGTCTTTTTCGTATTCTGAGTGAAAAGAACCGCTAACGGTGAATTAAACGGCTTTCAAACATCCGCAGAGTAAATGTAGAAGATCCTAACAAACCGTGGACTCCAACAAGTTCAACAACACATCGAGACTCTTGGAGGTTTTCATCTTTTCTGCTGTGAATGGCCCAGGAGTTTCCACCAAGTCACTGTGGATATCGCCAAAGTGAATATTTGTCCAGGTAGTTGGTGATTCTGACCAGAAATTTGGTTTGGTCCACCTTTTGTCGGGGTTGAAAAGGGTGATTTGTCATCCATCGATGCTTATGACCAATTTCTGGTCAAATGGTCTTGGGTCCTCTACTGTTAGAGTGGAGAAATAACCGGGATCAATACCCTTTACGTGCTTTCTCGCTCCGTCCGTCATGTTGAATTAGTGTTTATTGCCGCCGACCAAAATAATTCCCAGCATGCAACGCACGCTTTTGTCAACAATGAAACTCGCCTATAAAAGATGCACCAATATTTCTTAAAAATGTTAGGTGATGAGGAGTATTGTGTGACATTAGTGGTGATTTTGGTGACTTTTGGCAACTTTTGGCATTTGTTTCATTTTCCATGGCATCTACAAGTGGAAAAAAAGTGATCCATGGTTTGGGATCACTTTGATCTAATTCCACCTAACAAGGTAACACCTATTTTCTTATTTACAGCAGCTATTTATGTTGCTCTTTACATATTATTTTAAATCATCATTATTATTGTTGTTGTTGGTCGATCTGCACACAAGTATTGTCTTACACTAACAATACTTCATCGATGCAGAGACACCTGCGTGGCAATGGTTAAATTTGTCCACTAGAGGTCAGTGTTTCTCCGAGGCCTCAGACACATTGAACCATTTGAGACAATATTGCGACTGAGGTGTCAATGCTTCACAAGGCTCCACTCGCCCATCGCTACCAGAAACAGTTCTGCCTAACATTTATTTAATTACAGGTGGTTTTACTGCTCATTCTGCCTGTGAGCGGGGTCACCTCTCCACAGATCTGTCCTGTAACTTGCTCTGTTTTGGTCTCCATGATTATAAATTGGTTTAATGCCCATACTGTGAAAGACAAAGCAATAACGTCTCCATGGAGAAAAGCATTTGACGAAACCTCCACAATGCCCCTTTATTACAGAAGATGAATGAACCTAATTGGCTTATGTAAGTACTTCACAATGATTTGAAAGCTGACATAACTGACATACATTGGCAGAACGTTGGATGATGAAGCACTTTTTGGTTTTTGCAGCGTAATCCTTACCGTAGCTCTCCCCTAACCTCTCTGTCACTGTATTTCTTCTTTGAGTAACAGCGCTCGATTGGTCCCCTGTGTGAGCACTTTTGTCTAGAACACCGCCTGCTAAGTGGAGGGCCATAAATCGTATGTCTCCCTCCTCTGGCTGGAGTCCAACACTGCGCTCAGAACCAGCCCGGACTGCTCAATGGCACAAAGTCACTGCGTAACACATTCGGAAATCAAACTGTAAAGTGTTAGGACTCCATTTAGGTCATTAAAAGTGCATTACAGGCTCTGGAGCATGGCTATTAACGATGCTGGCCAACAGAAACATCCAGACAGATTCTTGGATTTTTTTCAACATTTTAAATAAACATATATAATATTTAGGATCTCTTAATTTAGATTTAGGACTTTCTGTGAAATTCTGTTTTGCTTGTACTGTTCTTTTAATCTATATAGAGTATTACTTCAACGTAGGTTCAAGATGTGTACCAAGTGTGTTGGACTAAAACTACAAATATTCCATTTTAAAAAAAATTCAAGGAAAGGGAAAATACAAAATGAGTGACATATTTTATAACCAATAAAATGTATTAACTACAGTTTGTTAAGCATGTGAAATTTAAATTCGGAACCATGATTGAGAAATATGGTTCTGCCCCACCCATTTGCACTGAGATGCACTGATCCAGCTCGTTCTGTTCTGATTCCAATGCCCCTACATTGGCTTTAAGGATCTGCCGATATCTGATATCAACCGATACGAAAGTATTCCCTTTAAACCCAAAAAGCGTCTGGTAAAATGATCCAAATGTGTTTTGTAACTGTTATAAAAGCTTTGTGAGAAATTTTAATCAACTAAATCAAATTAATGCACCGATTTATGGACCAAAAAGGGATATCAACTGCACTGATATCCTTGGAACTGATGTCCAGTCCACCAAAATGTCAACTCGACCAGTGATGTTTATATCAAGAGCGGGATACGAACCACCAAACTTCGGATAAGTGGACAAACATTCTACCAACTGAGCTACTGCCGCCCAATGGGCATTAAACCTTTCTATCTTCATGGAGACCAAACCAGACCAAGTTACAGGTCAGATCTGTGGAGAGTTGACCCCCTCTCACAGTCAGAATGTCTGTTTTTCTAGATATTTTTGAGCTCTAAAACCACCTGTAATGTATTAAATGTGAGGTAGATCTGTTTAATGTCACACTGTGACTGCTCACAGTGTGACTGCTCTGACTTCCAGGCAGAGCAATGGCATATCCATAGAAACCAGCAGGTGATGGACCCTGAACCATAAAGTTGCATAGTGCACCTTTAAGTCTAACAGAAAAAATAAAAAAAATAAATAAATAAAGTCTTGTTTCCATGCTCTGTCCCCCCTGAACGCCTCAGTAAGTCCACCAAAATGTGTATATCTACACCGATATCCGATACCAGTATTGCAGGGGTCTCCAACCTTTTGCCTCTGGTGAGCTACCTTTATAAAACAAAAATAATTTTCACAGTCACAAGAAACTGACTCGATAAGAGGGCGAGCCTTAGATGGTGAACAGTTATATGCCTATAAAACATAAAACCATTATCCATTTATTAGTGCACAAAGTTCAAAATAACACATTTACAATGGTAATTCATCAAATTTGAGTTATTCAGTACAATATGTATAATTCATAAATCCCTTGACGAGCTGCTTGTACTTGGGTGAAGAGCTACTGGAAGCTCCTGAGTTACAGGTTGGAGACTCTTGTAGTATCGTGTCGATGCATCTCCACTGATGTTGAACCATGATAAAGAAACAACTCTGTCAAACACTTCTACTGTCCATGGTTCTCATTCAATAATCTGCTGATATGGAGAAAGTGATCATCATGGACAGTTGCTTTCACATGGTTGTCACGTTTGTTTTATCTTGATGGTAAAACTGTCTGGAAATATTGAGAAAAGTGCTTTTAAACTCATCACGGTGAATAATTAGGATGCTCTAAATGCAGAGAAGTGCAAACTAGTTCTGTTTTTACCACAGATTAGGGATGGGCATTTGATTACATTTTCTTAATCGATCGTTGGGAGAATTAATAAATGATTATAGATTAATCATTAATGTTTATGTATTAAAATGATCATCATTATTATTACTATCTGCACTACTAATCTGCATAAATAAATTCAACTTTACAACATATAAACCATAACCACTCTAGAGCCACATCAGCCCGTTTGACATTATAATGTGTTTAATGCAGATGTGCGCAACTCTCACAGAAACCAAACTTAAAACTGCATGGCTCATTTGCATAAACTAAGCCAAGAAAAAAACAGCTCTTGTGCGCTGATGCGGTTCAACTTCTGTCGGACTAAAGGACACGACTCAGTGGAATATAGGTTAGGGTGACAATATTTCCATTTGTGAAAACCAGGTCACCGTACGGGGGGTGGGAGGTGGGGCCTCGTCATCGACATTGAGTTACTCTCACCTGGCAAAGCTTTTTAATATTTTTTGGTGTCCTGGTGCTTTGAGGTCCCTGACACCCCCACTGGACATTGAAACATATGTGCTGCTTTACACACTGTGCACATGGCCTCCCACTTGTCTCACTCGAGACGGAGAGCAGGGAATTTCTGGTACAAGTCATTGTTAAATGCACATTTGTGCTTCAGCATGTTGCAGGCTGACCGACTGTTTGTGTCTCGCTCCTTCTGAGTCACAGAGCTACAAGAGTTGCTCAGTTTAATGGCCCAATGAAAGATCATGAAAACCTGGACATTTGCAACACTTTATAAAAAAACCCCCAAAACAAACAAACAAATAAAAAAAACGGCCAGAACAGGACGTGGAAAACAGGCATGTCCAGGGAAAAACAGACGTTTGGTCACCCTACGCTACACACAGCAACCTACATTCAGTTTGTCAATTAAAAATTAACGTAATCAACAAAATTCTTAATGATCAAGTATCGATTAATGGACTAATCATGCCCATCCCTACCACAGACTGTATAAAGAAGTGGACTAAGGGAGTGTGGCGTCATCCATAGCATTCAGCTCCAGTCAAATGAAGCTCACTGAAACTCAGATAGTGAAGACCACAACACAAAACTCAGCAGTTATAGAAGCAAATTTGAGTTCCATATAAGGAATTTATTAATGGACGAAACAGCGAAATAAAACCACCAGGATCATGTAGAGCAGGTTAATACAAACATTTTAAGACCAAAATGAGTGAACAGCGGGTTAACTCTGTTAGCTCTGTCCATTTATATATCCTCCTGACTACCAGAGAAAAAAATGTATTCCAATTTAAATTTTTTTTAGTTTCCCCAGTTATTTAGAAGACAGTGACTACACTGAAAACTTTTTTTTTCTTTTTCAAGTTTTTATTTGAAAAATACAGCATGTCCACTGTAGCGGACATCGGAACTGTATTGATGTACAAATTTAACAATTTCCATAGAATTCAATTCCATAGAGAGTAAGTGAACTCAGGATTTATGTCCGTCAACAACCTCAATACAGATGTGTAGTGCATTTATTTTGGAACATTGAACTTTGAACTTTTTCTGGTTTACTTTGTGTGATATTTGAGGAAGCAATTCCCCTTTTTTGAAAGACGCAGAAAGACTTGGCACTTAGTGCACATCACATAGGTTTTGCTGTTACAGCCAGATCTACGACACCTTGATGCATGTGGTTCATCCACCATTTTTGCGAGATGTAGTGCTCCATAGTGTCTTTGAAGCCCAATACATTTGAATGTTTTTGATAACCCAAACAGGCCATGTAGATGGAGCACCCAAAGAAAGTCTTCAACTCTTCAGGGGTAGTGTTTAGTGATGTTCCAGAATGAAGGACTTCATTCTGGCACATCACAAGCGCACATAGCCATTTTTTCAAACACAGAGTCATCAATATACTGTTCAAAATAACAAAGTGGGGTCCAGTTTTGGCGTGTTGTGGCATCACTGCTTAGAATAATTGGAAGATCATCCAGTTGGGGGTTGAATATTAAGGAAAACAATAAAAAATGTCAGTCTTTTCATTTTAAAGATGAAAGATTGTTATAGTAAACTATTACAAAACTGAATTATTCTGAATAGTTTGTTTTTTTTTGCAAAATGATTTGAATGAACTAAGTATATAAAATACATTGTAAAATACATAATACTAAGAGAGTACAAGATCAAGATGTACACTGTGGTCTTGCTCCAGAGCAGACAGCGACTGGACACTGACTCTTCTTCCTCAACCTCATCCTCATCCTCAGAGCTCTGATTCCTCAGCCTCTCCCTCAAACAATAGATCCTGGTCATCATCATCAGACAACTCAATATCTGAGTTTTCTCCCACAATTTGTAGTAATATTTTCTCTGCCTCTGACCTAGAACCAATTCCTTCAAATTGGAAAAAAAATAAATAAATGACTCCAAATGTCCACTTCGGAGGACATTTGTTAAACACTCAAATTTCATTGTAAAATAATGCTACTTTACTTTAAAAATGGTTTTAATGTGTTCATTAGACATTCATAAAAATATAACAATGCAACTTTGATCCAAAATTTGCTTAATAAAAAAGGTATACCACTTACTGTTCTTTTTTCAATAAAATGTGGTTGTGTTGATGGCAGCCATTTTCCTTGAAAAGGAGGAGGGTCTTTTCAAAGCTCCACCCTTATAAATTTGGTATCATTTGAAAGCTCTGAATGTCCTCTTTAAATCACAGAGGGAGTTGGTTAGGTAATGCGCAGGGGGTTGGAAATATTTTAGTAAAGAAATGTCCACTAGAGAGGACAAAAATGAACTATGGGTAGTCAGGAGGATATACAGTCTATGGTTTAAATTAATTTTAAAACACAGTTAATTCTTAAACATGGTGCTAAATAGAGATATCTTCAAAAGTCTCATCTGCATATCATGAACAACATCCCCATACTGCTCCTTTCTCTTGTCATGTCACTTTTAAATTCAAGAAAAAACAGTTCCAGAAATAGCCTCCTCTAATGAACGTGAGGTATGTGCAGCTGTCATAAATATGGCGGCGCGTTCAAGAGCTGACCTGCGTTTTTCAGTGAGCGAAGACGATCAAACGCACATGAGACGTTTACAGGGTGGAAGACAGAACGAGGCTCCCGGCTGCACGGAGATCATTCAGAGAGACAGTCGGGCTGCAGCACTAGACTAAAATGAGTTTGATTTTTAACTAGAGAAACAACAGAAATGCAATAGGAGCAATTATTGTACCGTGTTTTGGGGTTAACATTATCCTGGTGTTTTTATTTCACTATTTTGTCTGTAAATCAAGATATGAACATTAATAACAGACACATCAGGTGCCATCTTTCCCTGAGGTATAAATTTGATTGACAGTGTTGATAAGTGCTTGCTCCTTGCCAAACCAGCGCTGTGGGTGAGAAAGGGCATTACCGTCAACAGCCCTTCTCCAGATTGGCTCTTTGGTTGCTATGATACTCCTGTTCGGAATTCCAAATATGGAACTTGATTCCAAATTCATTCCTGTAATTTGAGGCCTCAGTGAGCTTCATTTGACTGCAGCCGCTATGGGTCACACTCTCTTAGTGCACTTCTTTATCCAGTCCACGAACAGGACTGAGAATGAAGCATGTTTTAAAGTAAATGAAAAACTGTGATCTCTGATAAAATCATGCATTATTTTGCTCCTGTTTTCAGTAAAGTTTGTTTAAAGATGCATTGTGTAACTTTTCTTGAGGAGGGTCCCTCAAATGCTTTTCTCCATAGAGATGTTATGGATGACACATAGGCTACGTTCAGACTGCAGGGCTTAACGTTCAATTCAAATTTGTGAAATCCGATGTTTTTGCGAGGTTGTTCACATTTCCAATTAAATGTGACTTGTATGTGACTCCAGTGTGAACATTAAATGGCCCAAAAGTGTCCCGCATGTGACACTGGAGACACGACGACGTCAACCTCAGCGAGCGTGCTCTGTGTTTACAGAAGTTGTCCAAACATGGACGCAGCATCGAGCACCTGGAGATTTTAAAGTTCCTCTCGTACCAGAGCCAGAACATGAACAACTTACTTGTTTTAAGGAGGAGATTGAGAAGGAGAAGGACGAGGTTTTTGGTCGTGGTGTTTTGTGGGGCAGCGGCCGTGGCAGTAACGTCTTTTGAAAGGAACGTGTGGATGTGGAGACGGAGCCAAGAGTGGTGAGTGGTGATGTGCTTCGCTTCAGTGACACAGAGTTCATTAACAATTTTTGCCTACTTCAGCGCAGAATAGTGACGTTTGTGGCTTGTTGATAACGTGTAGGTGGATAAATGCACTTTGACCGTTCAGACTGAAGTCACATGTCAGAAGATCAGATATGTATCAGTTTCAGGAGCACATATCCAAGTGTCCTGGGTCACATTTGAAAAAATCGGATCTGTGTCGTTCAGACTGTCATTAAAAGATCAGATACAGGAACATAGGGGCCAAAAAATCAGATTTGGGTCACTTCAGGCTGCAGTGTGAACGTAGTCATAGACTGTAGATATATATATATATATATATATATATATATATATATATATATATATATATATATATAAATGGACACAGATAACGCGCTAGTCAAATTCCAGATAGGAAGTTCACATGCGGCTCTTCCGGCTCCTTCTGACTGTGGCTCCCATTGACTTACATTAGAATATTGTGGCTCCTCTGTCTGTAACTGCTGCTGTGAGTCTCATCATTTTGATCTTAAAATGTCTGTATTAACCCGCTCTATATGATCCTGAGGTTTTGTTGTTGTTTTTGTCTTCAGTATTTTGTTCATTCAAAAAATCTTTTTCCTAATATGGAACCTGGATCTAAATTTTCTCCTATAACCATGAGCATCGTGAGTTTTATGTGAGCGGCGCTGAATGCTGTGGTGACGTCACACTCACTTAATCCACTTCTTTATTCAGTCTGTTGTATGAAATTAAATGGTCATATTTTTATACAGTACTTTTCAACCTTCAAGGCACTCAAAGAGCTTTACAACAAATAAGCACTCACCCATTCACACACCAGTGTACACAGACACTGAGAGCAAGTGGTTTAAGTGCCTTGCCCAAGGACACAACAACAGCATTCATCTGTGGGAGCTGGAATCACACCAGCCAACCTGACCGCTCGACCAAAGATGTTTATATCGAGAACAAGATTCAAACCGCCAACCTTGAGATAAGTGGATAAATGTCCTACCAACTGAACTACTGCCCCCACTGAGCTACTGCTGCCCATGGCATCAAACCTTTCTATTTTCATGGAGACCAATCCAGACCAAGTTATAGGTCAAATCTGTGGAGAGGCGACCCCACTCACAGTCACAATGTCTGTTTTTCTAGAAATTTTTTAGTTATAAAACCACGTGTAATGTATTAAATGTGAGGTAGAGCTGTTTAATGTCACACTGTGGAACATTCCAGGCAGGGCAAGGGCATATCCATAGAAACCAGCAGGTGATGGACCCTGAACCAAAAAAATACGTACTGCACCTTTAAGTTTAACAGAAAAAAAAAAAAAAAAGTCTTGTTTTCCTGCTCTGTCCCGTGAAGGCCTCAGTCAGAGCTCTGGAGTCAGAGTGGAGGAGCTGGAGCACAGTTCAGTGCTGTTCCTCTGCTCTGATGGGAGAACATGCTCGGTCAGCACTGTGAGTCGATATGGCTGCAGAGAGCTGCCATAAAAGCCTCTATGAGATAGAGTCATCAAAGCGCCAATGCACACGTCCTTCAGGCTTCAGAGAGATCACCAGCACCATGTCACCATACTTCACTCTGCTCTACGCCATTCATCTGTGCGAATGACCGCGCTGCTCTCCAAGCCAACACACATTCACATATTCTCAAGTTAAAGCCGCAGAATGTACCTTTCATATGTACATGTGTTCAATTAAACATGTTTTAATCAAGGCTGCGTTTACACTGAAACAAATCACTGTATCACCGTATTGGAAATGATCTGCGTCCAGACACATCGTTTCTGTGTCCGCAAGTCTTCCCTGTCCACACAACTTTGAGCATATTTGTTTACGTTTACAGAAATGAAACTTAAAACCACATGGCTCTCAAAAAACAGCTCGCTATTGTTTCTGTCGGACTAAAGGACACGACTCAGTGGAATCTGAGTGTTCTTTCTGTGACAGAGGGGTGTTCTGCTGATGGTGAGTCTGTTCTGTGTTTCTGTCGTGTTGGAGATGGTTCATGTGAAACTTTTCAGAGATTATACGTCTGCAGGTCGTACACACAGACACACGTTTATATGAATGGACAGATATTCTAGCCTCTTAGTGTTTTGGTGGTGAATTACTTCACGGTGCACAGACCTACATCAGAGTATCAGTGTTTTCAGGCGTCCACACAGTGCCGGATCAGATCTGTACGAACATGAATTCGTGGGAGTTGGAGGCACCAGATTGTTCCGTCTCTGGAGCCGTTTTCAATCAGATTAACAGACAAACAGACCTGGAGTTGTGTTTTGTTTCATTCAAACATGCTTAACACACACACACACACAATGAATATTCTGACTTCTTTAGAGTTCTTCAAACAGAAAACACTCTTATGATGTCATGAAGTGCTCTGCTGTGTTTTTAAACTCTATTCATCTTCACTAGAATTATTTGGACCATTTCGAGAATTGGCATTCTCTACTGAACAACGTAGCTGTTAACTGGACTGTAAACTAAAACTGTAATGACATCACAAGGTGGAACAGAGCATTTCAAGCTTTGGAGATGTAGACTAATTATAAAGGGTTACTCAAATGTGTGAATGAAACAAAACGCAACTCCAGATGTGTTTCTAAAGTCTGAAATAACCTTATAATACAGCTTAAAGCTCACAGAGTCAGTTTCAGTTTTGTGTAATATAGGACCTTTAAAGGTTCAATTTGGCTTTGCTTCTTTTCTCCTTCTCATCTTCTTTCAGCGACTTCAAAAATGGACTTTCTTTAGCGGCGAACTGGTCGTGGATTCTCGTCCGCGAAGTTACAGTTTAAAAAAGCCTCTAAGAACCGCTGCATAAACCACATAATCCTCACACACCGGCGAGTCAGTTACACTAGAAACGTAGGAAGTTTGATTGACAACCTGAAAGCCAACAGAAAATGAGGCAGCCTCGTTTTCTATTGGCTGATGTTTGTCTGGCCTCACTACGTCCACAGTTGATAGATTTTCATTTGTTTGTTTTTTTTGGTCATCATAATAACAAGGCGGCTGCATCTCTGTAATGGTCTTTTAAACTTTCATTGACAATTTGAACCTAAAAAAAAACCTTTAATAAACTCTTGATCTCGATTCTCCGATTATATTTACAGACAGTGTCCTTAGACCGGTTCAGGTTCAAAGAGCAGGTGTTGGTTTTCTTGTTCAGACATTTGTAGCTGTGTCACTGGCTGCCACGTTTGTATCTGGTGGCACGGTGACAGCTCTGACCGGGACTGACCAGTAACTCAAACCTGATAATCCGCCGTGCAGGGCCAGACGGGGGGAAAGTCCACAGTGAAACTTTGTGAGGACGAAACTGTTTGAGTAAAAGAGCCAAGAAACAGAGCGCTCGGTTTCATGGAGAGAGATAAGGGCCAACCGGAGAGCCAGGTACAACATGCACAAGTGAGCGGAGGTGTGGAGAGAAAGAGATTAGAAAGAAGAGAAGGTACTGCAGAGGAAGAAGTCTGGAGTCAAAAGTCAGACATTGATACTGGTTCAAGCTGGAATCATCTGATATATACCACAGACTGTTTAAAGAAGAGGACTGAGGGAGTGTGATGCCACCCACAGCGTTCAGCTCCAGTCAAATGACGCTCACGAGGCTGGAAGTGACAGGAGCGAATTTGGAGCCAGGATATATATATTAATGGACAATATAGCGAAATAAAAACACCAGTATCATGTAGAGCGGGTTAATATGAACATTTTAAAAACCAAAGTGAAGAGCCTGACTGCAACAGTTACAGAGAGAGGGCTGACAGTTTTTCAATGAGAGCTTTAATTCCTAATAAAAATAATTTAATTCTGAATAAAAATTAATTCAGTTTTAAAAAGACCACTTAATTCCTAATGAAAATTATTATTTGGAATTAATCTTAATTCCAAAGTAAGTGGGTGGTTTATTCCGATTATAAAGCCGAATTAATTTCTTCCTGGATCATGTTTCACGTTTATTCTTCTTAAAAATAATGTTGGTGGTTCAGTTCATGCTCGTTGTGTCACTCTTCTGACGCGATCCGGTCGATCCGGCTCCACCAGTTCTGTCTTGGGACTTTGATCCGCGTCTCTTTGGATTTGTGAGCGGGATGTGGGAGTGGGCTGAGGTAGAGCAGCCTCACACTCACTTTGTCTTCTTCCTCCTTCTCCGACACTCTTCCCTTCTCCTCCTCAGCCGACAGACGTAAAGTGTGATGAGACAATTCTCCAACTGCTGCACAATTATCATCAGAATGACTGAGAAAAATGTTGACAGAAAAGCCGGTAGCAGCTGAAGTGTGTTTTCTTCCCAAAGACGTAAATACATTGGTGTCTCTGTCCAATCAGAACCTTCTCCACCCCCAGACGTTGAGCGGAATTAAATAAAGATGATTTAACGTTTTTTTCCACGTAAACCATAAACTGCTATGGGTGAAGTTACATTTCTTTAGTCCACTTCTTTATACAGTCTGTGGTAAAAAAGAACTAGTTCGTCAACCTTAATTATTTTAATTCGGAACTATTTAATTTAGAACAATTATTTTGGAATTAAAGACATCATATAAACATGGCCTATTTTAATGTATACAGTATATACATCCACTTACATGGAACGCTCTCACAAGCCACACTGAGCACGGGGGATGCACCCACTCCAGCCTTTTCAATACTTTCTGATACCTGATATCAAACAATACCAGCGCACACACTAAAAATATAATGTCTTTCCTTTAAAGGTGCATTGTGTAACTTTTCTGGTGAAGGATCCAGCAAACTTTTTTTTTCTTCCATGTAGGTGATATTGCTTTGTCTGGAATGTTTCACAGTATGGCATTAAACCTTTCTGTCTTCATGAAGACCAGACCAGACCAGGTTACAGGTCAGATCTGTGGAGAGGCGAACCCACTCACAGTCAGAATGTCTGTTTTTCTAGGTGTTTTTGAGCTATAAAACCACCTGTAATTGAATAAATGTAAAGTAGAGCTGTTTAATATCACACTGTGGAACATTCCAGGCAGAGCAACGACATCTCCATAGAAACAAGGAGGTGACTGTCAACCAAAAACGTGTGTATGTGTTGTAACTGTTATTGATTTCAGTAAAAATACAAGTTGAATATGATGAAAGTTATTACACCAGTTTATTGGTGGTTTTCAGACTCTAGAATGAGATGACGTCATACTCCAGATAGGCCCAAGAGACAGATTTTGATTCCATTGTACTTCACCATGAAATATCCAAAAGTGTTGAACCTGATCATTTCTTTTACTGACTAGACACAAGACACAAGAACTCACTGTATCACCAGCTGTAGACCAACACGGGCGACTAACTGAACCAAAATCTCCAAAATCTGAGCAATTTATTCAATCCCAGTATTATAGCAGAGGGAGGAGGAGGAGAGGAGGGAGGGAGGAGGGAGGAGGAGAGAGGAGGGAGCGTGCAGTTAGAGGACGGGTCTGAGCTGGATGAACAGACAGACGCAGAGAGAAGAGAAGAGGAGAGGAGAGGAGAGAGGGCTTAGACAGGCTTAGTCGAGCTAGGTTAGCTGTGGAGATTGGATGTACTGAGAGACATGAGCAGGCTCCAGTGACCAGCGCTAAAGCCACCCACTGTAACATTAGCATTTCTCCACATACTGTGTTCACACAAATATGAGCCGAGACGTGTGAGGGCAAAATACATTCAAGCTCTAGTGTAACTTTTCGGTTGGGCGTCCGTCACCTGATTGTTTCTGTGGAGATGTCACTGTTCTGTCTGGAATATTCCACAGTGTGACATTTAACAGCTCTACTCTACATTTGTTCAATTAAAGGTGGTTTTATAACTCCAAAACAAAACACAGACCTCTCCACAGATCTGACCTGTAACTTGGTCTGGTTTGGTCTTGAGGGTAGAAAAGTTTAATGCCATACTGTGAAACATTTCAAACAAAGCAATAACATCTCCACGGAAAAAAAGCATTTGATGGACCATCAACCAGAAAAGTTACACAATGCACCTTTAAACACTTGTTCTGTAGATCTGTTTCTGTGTCAGTTGTTTCAGGTCATAACGCAGTAATAACATGTCAAGTATCACAATTTTGATCCAATATGGAGACTAAAGAGATTTGTGTTAAACTGCATTGAAACTGCACAATTACAATATATATATATTACATTTTTATTTAAATCTACTTTTCTGGTGGAGGGTCCACTACCTGCTTGTCTCCATGGTGATGTTTTTGCTTTGCCTGGAATGTTCCATGGTATGACATTAAACATAAAAGTGAAAAAATGCATAGCACACTGAAATGGCTGATGTCCAAAGCTTTTTTTTTATTTTTAAATAAAGTTTCGACAAAAAAAAAAAAAAAAAAAAAAAAGCCTTCATCTGATATTTGTCTTGCTTTGGACCACAGAACACAAAATGGTTGCAGCCCAAGTGTTCATATCCCCCTCCAATGTATGTGAGGTCCCAAAGTGAGGTCACCCAGTGAGTTCAAACTGTTGCAGTGATAGGTGTAGTAACACTCACACTGGAAAAGAAATACTAGGGCTGTAACGATAATCAAGTCTTACGATACGATATCGTCACGGTATGTACTTCACAGTACGATATTGTGGGAAAGCTCATGATATTACGATATTCTACATAATAACAAGACTGACATTATAAAATGCTTTGACCTTCATTTAGTGCAACATTTATTGTCATATTCTAGAGCTGTAACAATATCCAAATCTCACAGTATGATATATTATCTCTCAAGGTACGATATTTATTGCAATAATTTTAAGAGGCTAATAATTAAAGATGAGACATTTTTTGGGTTTTGGTGTGAATTATTTACATCATAATCCCAAAAATTCATTAAAAACATATCTCTTTATGTTGATGCGCTGAAATGAATCATGGGAAATGTAGTTCCCGATGTTTATAAGCTGTTGCTTCTATAAAACCTGCAAAAAATCTGTCCTGCCCCTGTGGTAAAGCCTATGTGGCTAAAACAAGCAGGGCTTTAAAAACACATATTACAGAGCAGAGGATCAATACAATCAGATGTAAAAACATGAACTGTCCTGTGGTCCACATTTTTCCCCTAGAGGCGGGAATCTAGAAATGCTCCTGTCAAGAAGAGACACTTCTGGATTCACCAACTTAAGACTCTCGCTCCTCACGGACTGAATGTAGAGTTTGATCTACGATGTTTTTTGTGATAGACTATTTCTGTATTTAATAGAATGTTAAATTTTTTTGTGTAAATATCTAAACAGTTTTTTCTTGTTATATAATGGACTGAACTCACTGAGTGACCTAACTCTGGGACCTTCCATACTTTGCAGGGGGATATGAGCACCTGGGCACATAAAATCAATAACATCTGCAGCCTTTTACCATCTAAAAAACATAGCAAAAATCAAAGGTTTACTGTCTAAATCAGACTTGGAGAAACTTATCCATGCATTTGTCTCCAGTAGATTAGATACTGTAATGGTCTGCTCACTGGTCTCTCCAAACGAGCTGTGAGACGCTGCAGAACATCCAGAACGCTGCAGCTCGGGTCCTTACTCGAACTAGGAAGTACGAGCACATAAGTCCTGTGCTCAGGTCTCTGCACTGGCTTCCTGTGCCTCAGAGAATAGACTTTAAAGCAGCTCTGCTTGTACAAGTCTCTCCATGGCCGAGCACCAAAGTACATCTGTGACATGTTAGTGTCATATGAACCATCTCGCACTCTGAGGAGCTCAGGGACCGGCCTCCTGCTGGTGCCCAGAGTCAGAACTAAACAAGGGGAGTCAGCGTTTCAGGTTCATGCAGCTAAAACCTGGAACAGTCTGAACATGTGAGACAGACTCTTCTGTGACGCTGTTTAAATCCAGGCTCAAAACATTTCTGTTTAACTGTGCATATAACTGAAAGGTTTTCATTCTGCACTCTTCTCTCCAATTTATGTCTCTCTTTTTTAATTTTAATCTTCATGATTATTTATGTTTTGATTTGTTTTTATTATGATTTTAATGTATTTCTTATTCTGTAAAGCACTTTGAATTACTTTGTGTACGAATTGTGCTGTACAAATAAACTTGCCTTGCCTTGCCTTGCCTTGGGCTGGTAACCATTTTGTGTGCTGTGGTCCAAAGCAAGAAGAATATCTGATGATGGCTTTTTTTTTTTTTTTTTTTTTTTTTTTGCCAGAACATTTTTTAAAAAAAAAAAAAAAAAAAAAGCTTTTGGACATTGGCCATTTGAGTGTGCTATGCATGTCTTGCTGCTCCTTGTATTTGCACCTTTACAGGAATTTTGGTGTAGGTTTTCTGTTTCTTTTGATGACATTAAACATTTCCAATCTAATTTCTAATATTTAATCTTTATGGGTGTTTCTATTGCTCAAAAATACAGTCATTTCTTCTGTGCAGAGGGGCGCCTCTCCACAGATCTGACCTGTAATGTAGGGTAGTGCTGTAACCTTCATTGTGATCTATAATCAAGACTCTGGAACATTTTAGACAAAACAATAACATCCATGGAGACAAGCAGGAGGCAGACTCACCTCTAGAAATGTTACACAGGACCTCTTTATTTTATTATCATTTTTTCATATGAAGTAATAATATTTTAGCACAGAGATCTACACTTTTCTACAACCCTGTCAGTGTCGATATAGCGCGAAATGTGTGTAGATTGTGATGTAATTTGTGGGAAGTCAGTAAACAAAATAAATTATTCCAGAGAAACTGAATATATCCAAACAGAAACTTCTCTGTTTCAGCCAAGCCCAGTTCACCACTCACTGGAATTAAATGGAAGTTGTCCATTATTCAATCAATTACCTTAAAGGTGCTTATCTGGCAGAGAGTCCGCCACCTGAATGTCTCAGAGGAGGTGCTGCCAAAAAAGCCCCACAGTATGGCATTAACTCTGTCTACCTCCAGAAAAGTTACACAATGCAACTTTAACATCCAAATCTCAAACTATCAGTATTAAAGGTTTGACACACATGAAACATATTTTACACAACCCATTATGTTTCAGGTGTATTTAAATCAACACTGCTATTAGTTATTAAGGATGGGAAAAGATCTCATGAGTCAACATTGCCACAAGATGGTGCTCACATGAGAAAAATTATTTTGTGAGAATTTCCTGGTGATAATCTCGTCACAATCTCGTCTTGTCTCGTTCTCGTGGACCTGATCTCTGGTGTGTCTCGTCTCATTAAAATTGTGTCTTATCCCACCCAGATTATTTATATTTGCATTTTAACCGAAGTAAAAAAAGAAAAGTCATCTTATCCTGTATGTGCAGCCTCTTACAAACACAGTTGTAATGTGATAGCGCTCTGAAGGGGGAGTGACTCAGCATGTGGCCATGAGTGTTCCATATCATTAAACGTATGGAGAGGAGCTCAGAGCGCCGGCCGTAGAGTCTGGTGGTGCTGGTGGACGTTCTGCTGTGCTTCAGATCAATTCATTTGGATTCTATTTTTGAAACTAAATAAAGAGTTATCGAACACGTTATGAACACGTGATCTGTGCTCAGCTTTCAGAGGAGCTGATCGCAACAGCAACACCTCCAATCTGAGTGTGAGAGTCCCACACTGAAGGGTGAGGTATAGTTCTGTGTCAACTCAACGCGCACTGTCGCCGTCGCCTTGTCGGCGTCGTTATTGATTTATGGATCTGTGTCGAGGTCTGTGCACCGCGAAGTAATTCACTGCCAAAACGCTAGGGGGCGACGATATCTGCCCATTCAAATATACGGTCTGTGTGTATGACCCGCAGACGTATAATCTCTGAAAAGTTTGACATGAACCATCTCTAACACGACAAAAGCACAGAACAGACTCACCATTAGTACAATATCCCTCTGTCACAGAAAGAACACTCATATTCCACTGAGTCGTGTCCTTTTTAAGTCCGACATAAGCTGAACATGTACCAGGAGCAAGCTGTTTTATGAGCGCTTTGTTTATGTAAGTTAGCAATGCGGTTTTAAGTTTTGTTTCTGTAAAACGTAAACACATATGCGCAAAGCTGCACTAAACACATTATTTCTCAAAATATACTGAAAGAAAGAAAAGCCGACAGTAAATGTCTACAGAGCGGTGGTACGGAGGACCAATCACAGCTCTTATCATCTGCGTCGCTTCCCCTGCTGTCTGTGTCATTTGACGTGTAGTTAGAGGTGCATGTCGGTCGATGCAGAGGCTCTGCGTCAGGGGTACGTGTTGACACAGACTCTCTGCGTCGTGACACAGACGATTTGACGCTGGACCGTAAATTGGCCTTGAGCTGCAGCTGGACCAGGAGTATAAGCACAGAGAGCAGAGGAACGGGGACACTCAAAAATAAAAGAAAAACTTTGTTGTTTTCAGCGAATACAGCATTTTCAAAACAGTAAAAGCTTACAGTAATCTAATAATGTAATGTGTTAACACTTCATCCACCATAAGAGTGTACGACCTCCTCTTTAACATGTTGGATATTTGTTTAACATTTGTAACGTTCATCTGCTCTCTCCTCTCCTTTCTCTTGGACATACAGTATCTCCGTCTGGTTGCTAGGGGCGATTTCAGCATTTATGGAATGTAATGTGTGGACACGGATCTGGTTCCGGGGCTAATCTTTGAGCTGAAGCTAACGAGGCTTAGCACAAACGGGATCTATAACAATCACATCAGAAGCAGAGCAGAGGCAGAGGAGGCAGAGGAGACCACGCTGTCCCCACGGCGACTGCAGGAAGGTGACTTCAAGGAGGTGGTCCAGTTTTGGGACTTGAGCTCTCTGCCTAATTATGTATTTAAACGCATATTAATGCTTATTTAGGCTGACATTAAAAAGCCCTTAATGGAGTCGCATACGTGTTTGAAATCTTAATTAGAAATAGAAAGGCATTAACCCAATTTCATCTGCCCTCTGCACCTTTCTTCATCAAACTTTTATCCATCTTCTTTATTTATAGAGAGCACATTTTATAAACACGGCCGGTCCCAAAGCTGCACACAGTTCATTTAAAGCTGCACTACATACATTTTCTGGTGGAGGGTCTGTCAAATGTTTTTCTCCATCGAGATGTTATTGCTTTGTCTGGAATGTCTCACAGTATGGAATTAAACCTTTCTATCTTCATGGAGACCAAACCAGACTAAGGCCTCATCCACACTAGTGTGTATTCGAGTCATTTTAGTTGTGGATGCAGTGTTTGTTCACACTAATTTAATGGAAAATGGCTCCAGAGACAGAACGATCTGATGCCTCCAACTCCCACAAATTCATGTTCGTACAGATCTGATCTGGCACTGTGTGGACGCCTGAAAACACTGATACTCTGGTGTAGGTCTGTGCACCGCGAAGTAATTCACCTCCAAAACACAAAGACACTAGAATATGTGTGTCCATTCATATAAACGTGTGTGTGTACGACCTGCAGACGTATAATCTCTGAAAAGTTTAACATGAACCATCTCCAACACGACAGAAACACAGAACAGACTCACCACCAGCAGAACACCCCTCTGTCACAGAAAGAACACTCAGATTCCACTGAGTCGTGTCCTTTAATCCGACAGAAGCTGAACCACATCAGCGCACAATAGCAGCTGTTTTTTGAGCTCAGTTTATGTAAATGAGTCATGTGGTTTTAATTTTTATTTCTGTAAAACATAAACAAATATGCTCAAAGTTGTGTGGATAGAGAAGACTTGCGGACACAGAAACGATGTATCAGGATGCACATCGTTTCCAATACGGTGATACGGTGATATGATGATTTGTTTCAGTGTAAACGTAGCTTAAATTACAGGTCAGATCTGTGGAGAGGCGACCCTGCTCACAGTCAGAATGTCTGTTTTTCTAGGTATTTTTGAGATATCAAACCATCTGTAATTTAATAAATATAACATAGAGCTGTTTAATGTCACACTTTGGAATATGCCAGAAATATTCCTTTAAACATTAAAACAAATATTGCTCATTTTAGCTTCACCAGACTCGTCAAAAATAATGAGAAAACAGTTCAGTTTTATGTTCTGTTATACTAATGCCATCTATGTTACAAAATACAATTTACACTTTGTGAAAGATTTCAGTTTGGATGTTACAAGAGTTTAGTGTCATGATTATTCAATATTAATCACTATTGCTAACACCACAACCAAACACTGAAATCCTTCAAGGAAATATATGTAGCCTGTTTTTTTATAGTCTTTAAAAATATATTTAAATCACATCTGAACCTGAGCTCCAGTGTCTTAACCTGCAAATAAAGGACACATCCAAGTTTTTTCTTATTCTATGGACAGACACCATGTGAAGCTCAGAACCTTCAGAATTCCCTCACTGAGCTGCAGAGGCTGCACTAGCACTGACTCATGTGCAGGTACTGGGGTTTAGTGAAGGTCACACAGTTTTACACACTTGCAGTCTAGTCCAAACAAATGAATAATTCTCTTCCCACACCGATGACGTCTTTAGCTGTATCCATTCTATAAACTATTCATGCATTTGTGAGTCTTTAAGCCCAAACCTGCTCGAGTAAAGACCTGGTCATTCTAAACCCGTCTCCCTAAAGCAGGTCACTCAGGTCACAGGTTACAGGTCACCTTTCTATCCTTCAGCTTCATTAAAGACACAGTATGTAACTTCTTACCAAAGACAAGTAAAAGGCGACCTTGAGTGTCCAAAAAATTATAAATAAAACTCATTCATGTGCTTTTTTTTTGGTTGTGTTTATTGGACTGAAAAACATGGATGCTTATTGTGAGTTTGTTTCTCCACAAAATTGACTCCTGTTTGGCCTTGAGAAAGTTTGTCCATGTGTTGATCCTGTAGGTAATTATTTCATAGTATCACTCATCTATAACCATGGAGAATGTTCCCCATAGTTTTAACTTTATATTACAGGCCACCTCCAGAAAGTTACTGTGTATCTTTTTTTTTTTTTTTTTTTATCATTTGACCTCACGCATGGACTAAAGCTGCATCAGAGTCCTGCTCCGGGTCGGGTACGGGCAAATAATTGCTGAAACGGGCAGGTTTTAACGTTCTGGAATTTTGCAGGTGGGTATGCGGGTGGGTCGTGATTACACATGGGTGGTTCAGGACTAAACCAGGTCTAAACCAGGACTACATCAGGACTAATCTTGGACTTAAGAGAGAGAGAACCCCGAGTGAGAGAGAAAACGTGATCGGGCAATGACTACACTTACCTTCATGTACACGTAGATCTGTGTGCATGGAGATCTGTTCCAGTCTTTTCGCCACCTGACAGTCTATGCAGGCGTACCTCTGAGCCAGTCCCGACAGTGAGTCCTGGTTTAGTCCTGGTTTAGTCCTGTTTTAGTACTAGTTTAGTCCTGGTTTAGTCCTCCTGGTTCTGTCCTGGAATCAGCCCTGGGTTAGTCCTGGGTTAAGTCCTGATTTAGTCTTGGTTCAGTCCATGGCATGTGCAGTGCAACAGTGTGGCATGTCAATCAATGTTTCTTCAGCTCAGTAAATAAAGCCTGTGAAGTGATGACGTATTTTTTACAGTCAAGTCGCGTGTGTGAATTTGTATTCACAGAAGTTTAATTGTTTCATTTCATTTGGTGATTGTAATTCTTGAAGTTGTAACTTTTCACTTCATATTGTGACGGATGCTTCAGTTAGAATGCTTTTAATTTGTGTGTGATTTATTACGGGCACGGGCAGTTAACGGGTCCGGGCGGGTGTGGGTTTAACTTTGATAAAATTACAGGTTTACGGGCGGGTGTGGTGCTGTACTGCGCTGGTGCGGGCGGGTGCAGGTCTCCAAAAATGGACCCGTGCAGGACTCTGAGCTGCATTGCTTTTATTTTGGAGGTGTTTTTAAATGACATTTTTTGTAAGGTCCTCACTATTTTATTGCTTAGTCAGAACATAAACTCTTATCAGTCTGAGCAGCTCATCAGAATAATGTTATTTACTGCTTTTATAAAGAAATTCAATTAATATTCTGCAGAATTTAGTTAATCATTTTGGCCTCCATAATATTTTTTTTTATTATCTTCTTCTTCACATCACCCTCATCTCCTAAATAAAAGACAATGGATGGACAACATTAGCAGTAGCCTATAGAATCTTGCAATAAATGCGAAAACTATTTTAACTCATCAACGAAAGCTTAAGAGTGGCATGTTCAAAAAACATAATCAGAATTGGATGATTATTGAAAATGATTGACTCCACGACTAAACAACAGTGAACTCTTAAGTATGTGACCACTGACCACCTTTATCAAATCAAACTTTCAGAATGATGACGTGAAAATAATGTGACATAAACAGCCATTTAGGATTATTATTGTTGATTTAACTTTCACCAAAAGCTTTTCCGTCAGGAAATATCTTTTATTTTGCAATCTAAGGGGTTAAAGGGAAAGGAAACGAGCACTCCATCATTAAAAACATCATTGGAAAGGTGTTCATGTCACTGTCTCCGCCCACTGTTCCTGTCCCCTCCTACTCCAGGAAGCACTGACCAATCAGGGAGTGATATAGCTTGTCTATTTAATTTTTATCCCCACTTCTTTTCTTCTTTTTATTGTGAAGAAAACAAAACAAAAGTTAAAAAAATAGCAAATGTGTTTCTATTATTATACTGGAAATCTCGTGGTACATCTACTTGTTGCCGCCCTTTGTTGGCAGATTTAAGAACGTTCCAGAACAAAATCTTGTAACATATGCAAACCCAGCTGCTCATAAGACACACAGAGACAAAGTGCTCTGGAAGAAAATGGTATTCTCATAAAAAAACAAAAACATGTATTTGTCTCTATTAGAATAAATTACAAAACTTGTTCCCCTAAAGCTACGAGACACTAGCCTTTCACTGCTATATTAGCCGCTATTAGCCTCTCGCCGCTACGTTAGCCGAGGGTGACCGGGATTTCAAAATAAAAAAACTGGGACATCCCTATTTTTTTGGTGGTTGGTAACAACAAAATTGAGAAATGAGTGCATAATTAAGGAGTCAGTATAGTCACATTTTCTTTGTGTTTTGGTCGTTCTTAAGCAGATTTTTTGTAACGGCAATGTGTGGCTATCTTTACTGTTGGCCGAGATCAAATTGGTCAAAAATAGCAACACTTGGGAGATTTCTTATTTAAAATTGGAACAAATCACTGGTTTTGTATAAATCTGCTGGGACAGGGGACACAGAACTCAAAACTGGGACTGTCCCGGGTAAAAAGGGACGTCTGGTCAGTCTATTTTAGCCGCTAACACCTTCTCACTGCTACATTAGCCGCTAACAGCTTCTCACTGCTATATTAGCCGAGGGTGACCGGGATTTCAAAATAAAAAACTGGGACATCCCTGTTTTTTTAGTGGTTGGTAATAAGAAATTTGAGAAATGAGTGTGTAATTAAGGAGTCAGTTCAGTCACATTTTCTTTGTGTTTTGGTCATTCTTAAGCTGATTTTTTGTATTTTACCAAAACAAATGGCAATGTGTGTCTCTCTTTACTGTTGGCCAGGATCAAATTGGTCAAAAATAGGGACATCTGGGACATTTCTTGTATAAAACTGGAACAAATCATTAGTTTTGGATAAATCTGCTGGGACAGGGGACACAGAACTCAAAACTGGGACTGTCCCGGGTAAAAAGGGACGTCCAGTCAGTCTATTTTAGCCGCTAACACCTTCTCACTGCTACATTAGCCGCTAACAGCTTCTCACTACTATATTAGCCGCTATCACCTTGTCACTACTACGTTAGCCGCTAGCCTGGTGCCAGATCCCACATGGTGCCACTTTTCATGCCATCCAAAAGAACCACGTCGACCCGGATGCCGTGCACGCCCCCAGCTCGGCCCCGGCAGCCCGCGGTTTGAAGGCAGCGGTGGCGCCAGCTCGGTGCAAAAACAAAATGAGATTGGAGATTTTCAGGGAATATTTGGAATCGTTTCAAAAGTTGTCCACGGCTAAAGAACGAGGACTCACATGGTATCCCTATGGAGCAGCGTAGTGGGGAGATAGAAAGTACAACAGAACATTAAACAAACACGCACACACTCGCGCACTCGCTCATCTCGTCTTAAACAGCTAGCATGCGCATGGATAGTGTGCTGTGAAGTCGTGTCATTCCTCTAAACATACACGTGTTTAACTTTGTATTGTTGTCCTTAATGAAAAGTAGAGCTAATGGCCTTTACTCTGGTCATTTCATAGTATCATCTGTATATTTTTTGTCAGATTGGCGGTTGGTAGCAAATTGCGTAAGAGTCTTGTTAAGTAGCTATCCCTGACGATTAACATCTACAAAAAAACAAAAATCACCCTCTTGTGTAAAGAAGCAAAATAAAAAACTGTTGATTTGGCCAGTAGACTCTATTCACGCTTATGTCACAAACCAGGAATACATTTGGAAACCTGTGATGACAACTTCCGGTGTAGTTCCCGACACTGAACTTTTACTGGATTTGTAGTTCTCAACTTTTAACTGGAACCAAGAACCACAAGAGCATCTCACCTATTTTAGCTTCTCTTCATTGGCTCAAGTGTCTTTTAGAGCTGATTTTTAAATTCTTTTATTTACTTTTAAGTGTTTGCTCGGCCTAGCGCCCTCCTACCTCACTGACTTGATCCACCCTTTCGCCCCCTCTCGCATTCCCAGGTCTGCAGACTAGCTCCAGCTCGCCGTCCCAAAAACTAAACGTAAGCTTCGTGGAGACCGTGCGTTTTCTGTTTCTGCCCCTCGGCTTTGGAACCAGTTGCCCTTAGAGATTAGAGGCCGAGTCTGTACCTGTTTTTAAATCACTCCTAAAAACATACCTTTATTCACTGGCTTTTAATAAGTGACATGTATGTTTCTTGTTGAGTATATTACTGTTTTTCTATGTTTTTTAGTAGCTGTATTGTGTGTGTACCATATATTTTCTTCTACTATGATTGTTTGTCTGTCCTGTGTTTGTTTACAGTACTTTGGCGTACTGTAAAGTTTTTAAAGTGCTTTATAAATAAACCGACTGTGATCAAACCCACTGAAGTAAATGTGATCAGTGGTAAAATGAAGACTGCAGACGTATGTGCTGTTTGGAATCATCTGGAGTTTAGCCTCATCTCTCTTTGTGTCAGTGTGGAAATGATGAAAACTGAGGTATGGTTGGTTTGTTGATAAGCTGAACATATTGGAACACTACAATGACATGGAGATAAAGAAAACTGGGACATTTTCTAATTTTTCCGAGATTTAGCCAGACTTACTAAAGTGAACAGAGTCCACCGGAAGTTCTAATTGCATGTTTCCAAAAGTCTTCCTGGTTTGTGACTTAAGTGTGAATAAAGCCTACTGGCAATTTTTTCAATTTCATCTGGATAGCTCCTGTTCTTCCTAAATTCCAGAATGCCCTTGTGACCTATGAGGAAGTCTCAAATCAATCAACATTTAAAGTGGAAGTGGAACATAAACAGTGTCACTTGCCATTTTAATGTTTATCAAGAGTACGTAGTAGCAGGGCAGCAGACAGGAGGGACCCCAGGGTTTTAGGATCAGATCTAGAATTGGGTCCTCATCCTCCGATTCATTTATAATAGAGGGGGGCCCATGTGAGGTTTCTTGCCCCGGGCCTCCAAAATTCTGTTGCCGGGCCTGCCTAGTAGTAACGTTTTTGGTCAGACCCATTATAAACCTACGACCATATTGCTTGTACTTGCTGATCTAAACATATAAAGTCCAACGAAAATAATGCATTAACCCCTCAAAGTAATACATTTGAGCTTTCAGTTCTGTTTCCAGTCATTACAGACACAGAAAAGCTAATTGATAGATCCAGTATGACAACATGAGATCTGTGTTGACTGCACTGTGTGACATTAATTTGCAAATAGCAATTAGTCTTTATCTCCAAGTATACATAAGTGTACATGTGTTGTCATATTTTCATCCTACATAATATAAGGTTTTTTGTTGTAGGCAGTGATCATCTGTGAGTATCTTGCTTTCTGCCGTGTAGAATTAGATTTAAACATTGATTGATTTGAGACAAACTCATTAGATCACATGTCTGTGTAATCAGTCGTCCAGTAGGATTCAAAGTAATTCTGTCAACTGGACAAAAGTTTTCAAGTGAAAGCATTTCACCACACATCAAGAAGACTTCTTCAGTTCTTCTGTGACTTCTACAAACTGGAGAAACTGGAGCAGCAAAACGTTCTCACGCAAAAACGTTTGTCCAGTTGACAAAATTACATTTTCTTTTGCTCATAGGATTACAGCTGTAAAATAGGGCATGTTGAATTTAGTGAATGACAACTATCTTGCCTAAACCTGTTTCACCACAGCTGGAAGTGTCCCACTTTAGGTTTGCAGAACTTCTGGTTAATGGTTTTCTTTGGCAAAATGTCTGTGGAAATGTCTGATGTATTCTCCAGCAGCTTCATAAATCTGCCCCATCACCAAATCTTCAACCAACAAAGTCCACAAAGAATAAACATTTTTCATGAACAATTTATCCACAACTATCAAGAGAAGAAAGCCAAAAGCTTAAAGGAAATAACGACCACACATTAGTCACAAACTGAACAAAACTAACTTAGACTTAGACTAAGTTTTTTATTCATATATGGCTTTTCACAGACATACAGTTTGTCACAAAGACGCTTTACAGAGCATTATTCATTAGCCATAGCTACAGCTGCCCTGGGGCAGACTGATGGAAGCGCAGCTGCCAATCTGTATCATTGGGCCCTCTGACCTCCACTATCACGCACACACTTTCATACTAGGCAGTGTGGGTGAAGTGTCTTGCCTAAAGACACAACAACAGTTTTTGAAACTGGCGCCCCCTGTGGCTCCTGATTTTCCCAGTGTCTCCATCCAGTCCTGACCAGACCCTGTCCTGCTGAACTTCTCAGATCTGACAAGATCAGACTTTGACAAGGAGGTATGGCCACACTTAGACAAACTTTACTGATCCACAAGGGAAATGATTTGGACACAGTAGGTCACACATCACAGTATAATATAACAACAAAGAGGAAAACTCTAAATGGTAATAATAAATTCTAAATAAGTAGCAAAGATAGCAAGAGACTGGTGTCAGATAAGGCATATATAAGTCATGATGTTATGGTCCTAGAGATTTCTCACATTCAAACTGCACAAGTCTATCTATGCTAATATCAACATCATGAAACTGACTTTTAATTTTAATTGTAGAATTAGTCTGAGTTAAGAAGTTCCTTCTGTTTATTCATGACGTTAATTTTGTTCAGTGTGTCATTATTGTGTGGCCGTTGTTTCCTTTAAGTTTTGGTCTTTCTTCTCTTGATAGTTGTGGATAAATTGTTCATGTTAGAATGTTTATCCTTTGTGGAGCTTGTTGGTTGAAGATTTTGTGATGGGGCAGATTTATGAAGCTGCTGGAGAATACCCGAGACATTTACACAGACACTTTGCCCCAGAAAACCATTAACCGGAAGTTCCTCAAACTTCCGGCTGTTGTGAAAAAAGTTCTATAAGACGATCGTTGGCTTTCTTGTTTGTGTCTATTTGTGATGAATATGTGAGAAACGTCTAGACGTGAACCTTGTGATTAGAAGGTTAGGGGCGGGGCAATCGTGCAAGAGGGGGCGGGGTTAGGGGCACTTGCCAGGGAGTGGGAGGGACAGGGGGGCGGGGTCAAAGCAGGCAAAGAAATTGGGCTGCAAAGTGGGCTGCATGGACCGTGTTAGCAATCTCGACTAGCCACTTAGCATTAGCAGCAGCAGCACAACCCCATATTGGATTAAAGCTAACTCCTCGCACCCCCCTCCCCCTCCGCCCTATCTCCAGTCCCTATCCGCTCCGACATCAAAGCTAGCATTAGCAACTCATTTTCCTATGCAAATGCTAAATGGGAGAAGGCGCGTGGAGAGATGGGGGGGGAGTCATTTGATTTGGTTTTCAGTGAAGATCGTGACGGCCCCGTGAGACCGCCGTTTGGGGCTCGTGTAGTGGAAGGGAGGGGGGTCCTGTGGGGGGCGTCTACATATTACCAAAACAAACCATTCAGCAAACAAACATTTAGACGCTGATGAATTATGGATCAGCAGTGGAGGAGAGTCGGAAACCCACGAGCGAGGACTGTGACGGAGTGAAGGCACCGGTGTGGGGCAGGTACAGTGTGGACTGATGTAAACATGGACAGAGGGTTTGGTGTTTTGGTGCAACTTTTCCAGTGGAGGGTCCGCTACCTGCTTGTCTCCATGGATTTGTTTTTGCTTTGCCTTGAATGTTCTACGGTATGACAGTAAACATCTACAGTATGTACGTCCACATTTATTCATTATGGGTGTTTCTTTCTCTATTGCTCAAAAATACAATGAATTCTTCTGTAAATAAGGGTGACTCTCCACTAGGGTAGCCAGATTTTCAAAATAAAAACATCAAGACATTTCTTCTTTTTTGGTGGTTGGTAATAATAAATCGTGAAACGAGTGCGTAATGAAAGAAAATTGTTACGCGGAGACCATTTATAACAAACATGTGAGCCAGTATAGTCACATTTTCGTCGTGTTTTGGTCAATTTTAAGCTGATTTTTTTGTATTTTACCAAAACAAATTACAATTTATGCCTCTTCTTGCTCTCGGCAGGTGTCAAATTGGTCAAAAATAGTGACACCTGGGATCATTTCTTGTATAAAATTGGGACAAATCACTAGTTTTGGATAAATCTGCTCAAAACTGGGACTGTCCCGGGTAAATAGGGACGCCTGGTCTGGTCACCCTCCACAGATCTGAACTGTAATGTAGCTGTAACCTGCTTGTCTCCCTCATGATAGATGGGCTTAATCTATACTGTGGAACATTCTAGACAAAGCAATAACATCTCCATGGAAACAAGCAGTTGGTGCACCCTTCACAAGTTTTTACGTCTATTTTTTACGTCTAATGTTTGTGTAATCCTGGTCACATTCTCTGGTTTAAGCTTCCTGTTTATTCTCGATATTTTAAGGACATTTTACCATTTTTAAATTTAGTTTTAAAGCTGCACGTGTAACTTTTCTGCTGGAGTGTCTGCCACCTGTTTGTCTCCTAAAGATTTGATTGCTTTGCCTGGAATTTTCCCCAATATGGCTTGAAAAACACGCACTTTTACTGCGAATGGGGTCGCCTCTCCACAGATCTTGCCTGTAACTTAGATGTGTTTTTGGAAGTAGATGAGTTTAATGTGACGCTGTGGAACGTTCTAGCCAAAGCAGTAGTATTTCCACGGCAACAAGCAGCCGACAGACCCTCCACCAGAGAAGTCGCAGAGTACACCTTGAAATTTTGAATCGCTATGGCAACTTCTTTATTTTTCATCATGGCTATCAAGGCTATTATTTTTTTAGTTTTGGTTCCAGTTGATTCTTGAAGTAGACTTTATGACTTCTTAATGCTGGCCTTAAAATGAGGCAATTCTGTCCTGCAGTAAAACTGAACGCTCATGTTTCAGTTTTTATTGCGTGTCACTGAAGGCACCATAAAAACACATGAGAACATTAGTATGAAGCATGTCTAGAGCACAGGCCACAACCTTTGGACCACCTGGGACTGAAATAGACTTCAATAACTGCCTTAAAATGTTCCAAACATGTATATAAAATAATAATATGAATTGGAGGTCTTTAAAACCAATTAGAGGTGGATAAGAAGATTCTCTATGAAAATACGCCAAGTGGTCGGTAGCTGAAGCGTATTGATGTAGTAGAGGTAGACCAATATGGCCAATATTTGCTGTTTTTAGCGTTGAATTCTTTAGAGCGAAGACGTAACAACACAAAATATGACTACTGTATTTTCTGGACTATAAGTCGCTCTTTTTTTTCACAGTTTGGTTTGTCCTGCGACTTATACTCAGGTACGACTTATATATTCAAATATATAATTCCACATGTTTGTGATTTTCACACTGACAGCCTCAAGAGGCTCTAGTCTTGTGTGTCAGTATCTGCTGCTCCTGTTACTCCTGCACCACCGTCACTTGGCTCTACTGTGCATGTCTCCTGCTGAAAGAGTCTCTGTTCTGTCTGTATCATGTCAGTGTGTTGTAGGATTTCAGTAGATTTCAGACTCTCTCGGGGGTGGGGATAGGTGTATCAATCAGGTATGAGTGGATGTTCGGCTACTGAAGTTTGAGATGTTTCTTCTCGTCTTTTACGCACTCACCTGCATTTACCACATACGAGTCATGAAAACGTATCCCACTCACTAATGTTCATTTAACATAAGAACTGATTTTATCACATGGCAATAAAATGTCATATTCTTCAGATTACAAACTGCAAGTAATGAAGTATGCAGCCAAAAACAGTAATTGAGCAGCAGATAAAAATTTGGGAGTGAGCGAGAAACTTGTGAACGGAGGATACTCTAACTGCAATGAAGAAAACTAAAAAAGCTCATTGCGGTTAAAAGCTTAATTTATACTAATATATATATATATATATATATATATATATATATATATATATATATATATATATATATATATATATATATATATATATATATATATATATATATATATATATTATATATATAAGTTCCATAGTGGTCCATGGTTGTATACTCGTCTCTGTGCTCTTATATTTGTTCTGATACAGCTCAAGGTCATTGTAAAGCTGTTCAGGAAAGCTTCATTTCTGGCCTTTGAATGTGACTTTTTTAGTATTGATACCTGCTTAAATAAGTTTAGTTTCAATACTAGTTTAAGTATTGATTAGGATCTGTTTTTGGATACTTTTGAAAGCCTGAAAGGTTTCTCTAAAAACATTGAAGGATTGAAGAATTGGTCTGGTCCAGTCCAGCTTCACCTCATCTTACCTTAACTTTATTATTCTTGAAATCATTCGGGGATTCTGTTTGCACCTCTGTCCATCTTTACATGTGTGTGTGCGCTCATGAGCCTAAAGCTGTGCATGCCTGTCCGTATCCATGGCAACCTCTCCTCAGTGCCACACACTTAACAAGTGCGGATGACAGCAAGCTAACACTTAGCAGCGTGAGACACAACACCAGACAGACAAGTGAAGTCGGAATGTGCCACCTAATCCGCGTCAGTGTGCGTCGGCCATCTTGTTTTTTTTTTGTTTTTGTTTACATTCCCAGCATCCTCCTCTCATCCCCATTACCTCTCACAGACGCGCACGGTCCACGCGGCGATGATCCACGATGAGATGCTGAAGACGAGGAGGACGGTGCCGGGGCAGATGGTCATGAGGGTTTTCATGACGAAGCGCGTGTTGAAGTTGATCTTGTTGAGGGCCCCTATGCTCCGAGATGACGCGTCAGTGAAGAGCTTGCTGTGCAGAAGCATGACTCGCCCGATCAGGTAGAGTCTGAAGAACATGGGGATGGAGAGGATGATGTCCACGTCGGCGTCGGCAACGGAGGGGGTGTAGGTGAAGGCGAGGCGGGCGGTCCAGGTGAACACGTACTGACCCGGGATGGGGTGGATGGCGCACACCAGCAGCTCCAGCACGATGAAGAAGATGCGCTCGTATGTCATGGCTATCCTCCAGTCGTCCGCGCCGTTGTCCACCATGAACAGCTGCGGGGACAAGAGGACACAGGAGGTCAGGGCGGATTCACTCTTCACTGGAGTTAACTTACACATATTAGGGTTTAGGGTGCATTATGTAACTTTGTGATTGATGGTCCTTCAGTGGAGATGTCATTGCTCTGCCTGGAATGTTCCACAGTGTGACATTAAACAGCTCCACTTTACATTTATTCAGTCACAGGTGGTTTTATATCTCAAAAATACCTACAAAAACAAACATTCTGACTGTGAGCGGGGGTCGCCTCTCCACAGATCTGACCTGTAACTTGGTCTGGTTTGTTCTCCGTGAAGATAGAAAGGTTTAATGCCACAAAGCAATAACATCTCCATGAAGAAAAGCATTTGGCAAACCCTCCACCACTAGAAAGGTTGCACAATGCAGCTTTAAAGCTATTGTGGGGAATATAGTGTAGGCCTATGTGTAGAGGGATTGAATATTTTCTAAAATATTGATGTTAAATTGCTGTAAAATGGTCAACAGAATAAATAGTTGAAATGTTAAAGGTGAACTGTGTAACTTTTCTAGTGGAGGGTCTGTCACTTGCTTTTCTTCATGGAGATGTTATTGCTTTGTCTGGAATGTTTCACAGTATGGCATTAAACCTTTCTATCATCATGAAGACCAAACCAGACCAAGTTACAGGTCAGATCTGTGGAGAGGCGACCCCGCTCACACTCAGTCAATATGTCCAGGTGTTTTTGAGCTATAAAACCATCTGTAATTGAATAAATGTAAAGTAGAGCTGTTTAATATCACACTGTGGAACATTCCAGACAGAGCAATGACATCTCCATAGAAACAAACAGGTGACAGACACCAACTGGAACTTTTCTGATGTGGGTCTGTCACCTGTCTGTCTTCATGGAGACAGATGTGTTTAATGTCATAGCATGGAACATTTCAGGCAAAGCAATAATATCTCCAGGGAGACGAGCATGTGACAGACCCCGTACCTGAAAAGTTGTGCAATGCACCATTAACAGAACAGGCCTAGATTCAGTTACCATTTAAAGATATTCTAAAGGGGCCTATTAAAAAGAAAGTAATGCTGGTGCTCGGTTAGCATGCTAATTCACACTGTAATGTTGGCAAAACTCTGTCACAAACCATTTACAGATGCACTGTGTAACTTTTCTGGTGGGAGGGTCCATCAAATGCTTTTCTTCATGGAGATGTTTTTGCTTTGTCTGAAATGTTTCACAATATGGCATTAAACCTTTCTATCATCATGGAGACCAAACCAGACCAAGTCACAGGTCAGATCTGTGGAGAGGCGACTCCGTCAGAATATCTGTTTTTCTAGATATTTTTGAGTTATAAAACCATCTGTAATTGAATAAATGTAAGGTAGAGCTGTTTAATGTCACACTGTGGAACATTCCAGGCAGATCCCAACTTGAAAGTTACATAGTGCACCTTTAACGTGAACATGCTTTTTCATTAATGTCTTCTTTAGTTTAATAAATATTTACATTGTAAATTGTCTCTAAAAGTGTCAAAACTAAGAATGAACACACAGGAACTATAGTAAACAAACAAACAAAAAATTAAAAATAAAAAAAAAATCTAAATAACTGAAAACTTGCTTTAGATTTGGTGTTGTTAAAAATAGCCACCCTTTGCTTTGATCACTGCTTTGGATTTTAGCATTTCTTGACCCTGACATGGCACAGCTGTGAAGTGAAAACCATTTCAGGAGACTTCATCATGAAACTCATTGAGAGAAGACCTAAGGCAGGGATCTCCAACCTGTAGCTCAGGAACTACCAGTAGCTCTCCACTCTCTTCTAAGTAGCTCACCAAGGGATGTTTGAATTCTATGTATTGGGCTGAATAAGTCAAATTTGATCAAATAAATGCTTATTTCCATTCTACATGAATCATTTTGATGCCGAACTTTGGACACTAATAAACAGATAATGGTTTATGTTTTATAGGCATCTAACTGTACTTCATCTAAGACTCGCCGTGGCTCTTCTGTTCACTCAATTTCTTAAGACCGCTCAAAGGTATTTTCTCTGGTATTGTTTGTTTTGTAAAAGCAGCTCAAAGGGGGATAAAGGTTGGAGTCCCCTGGCCTAAAGTTTGCAGCACTGTCAACAAAGCAAAGGGTGGATACTTGGAATTTGAATAGAAGATATAAAAAATATTTCATTGAATTATTTAAAATGGCTTCTTTACTTGATATATTTGAGGTTCTTTGTCTCTATCTAAAATGTAGAAAGTAAAGATAAAGAAAAAAACACTGAATGAAAGAACACGTGTCTAAACTTTGGACTGGTAGTGTGCACTAGTCTGAAGCTCTTGATATTGTGGGGCACATTATAATGTAGGTCTATGTGTAGAAGTGTTCAATATTTCCTAAAACACTGACATTAAATTGCTGTAAAACGGTCATCAGAATAAACAGCTGAAATGTAAAGTGGCCCCGTGTTGGTGCCCTGTAAATGTACATAAAGCACGTGGATGGGACGTTTTGACAGTGGGCGTAAATTGTCGGTGAATGAGCCATAAACCATCTCACCGTTGAAAAGGTGAAAGCTCGATATGTCCTCCTCCCTCCTGTGTTTTCAAAAAGCTGAGGATCTATGTCCTAAACTGTCCATAGATTAACATTGAGCTGAAGGACGGGCCAAACGTAACAGGGTTTTTTTTCACGTAAAGACTTCATTTTTAAATAATCGTGTGATTCACCTACATTTATTTATTTTGTTGTTTTCAGGGGAATTGCTGGTTTTCAGATGACATCACCATATTCTACAGTCCAGTCATATTTAAAGGTGCATTGTGTCACTTTTCTTTTTCATTTCTTTTCACAACTCACCTTTATGTTACAGATAATACTCCCTACAACTGTACAATTCACCCTTATGTAACAGATAATACTCCCTACAACTGTAAAACAACTCACTTTTATCGAATAGATAATACTCCCTACAACTGTATGACAACTAACACTTACATAACAGATAATACTCCCTACAACTGTACCACAACTCACCCTTATGTAACAGATAATACTCCCTACAACTGTACAACAACTCACCCTTATGTAACAGATAATACTCCTACAACTGAATAATCGATAATACTCCCTACAACTGTACAACACTTACAAACAGATAATACTCCCTACAACTGTACACAACTCACCCTTATGTAACAGATAATACTCCCTACAACTGTACAACAACTCACCCTTATGTAACAGATAATACTCCCTACAACTGTACAACAACTCACCCTTACATAACAGATAATACTCCCTACAACTGTACAACAACTCACCCTTACATAACAGATAATACTCCCTACAACTGTACAACATCTTACCCTCATGTAACAGATAATACTCCCTACAACTGTACAACAATTCAGTCTTATGTAACAGATAATACTCCCTACAACTGTACAACAACTCACCCTCATGTAGCAGATAATACTCCCTACAACTGTACAACAACTCACCTTTATGTGACAGATAATACTCCCTACAACTGTACAACTCACCCTTATATAACAGATAATACTTGAACTCGAAGTTGAAGTATAAGTCGAAGTCTTAAACCTTGGGGCTTGTGAAATAATGTAGTGTAGATATAAAGTAATATACACATGCAGGAGCTAAAAGAAAAAAAAAAAAAAATAAAAAAAAAAAAATATATATATATATATATATATATATATATAATATATTATATATATATATATATATATATATATATATATATATATTTGTACAAAAAAAATGAGATAGAGACGCCGGATTTGACTCACCTGTATCTCCCGGGCGTGGTACATTATTATAAGACCAAGCAGAATAACAGTGGATAGGCTGATAAGGCATTTCAGTGCAAATGAGTATGAAGACTCCTGCAGAGACACAAAAACACACAAGAATTACAACGATTACAATAATACCACTGCTCCCCGGTGCAGGGAAGCAGCGAAAACACTCATGTTTAACACACAATCTGGAGGTAACCTGATTATCCTCCCAGCAAGGCCCTTTTTATAAATTCATCACGGTGAATATTTAGAATGCTCTGAATACATAAGGGAAGTGAGGAAGAACTTTAGACCCCTGCAAACTCTTAATTGCTCTGTTTTTCACATTTTTATAACTCAGGTACAGTGCATTTAATAAGAACTCCTCACCAAAAAGCTTGAAGAAAGAAGAAACAATGCAATAAAAAATCATAAATCTGTTAAATACACTGAAGATGCACTATGTAACTTTTTGGTTGGGGGTCTGTCACCTGCTTGGATATGGATGGATATGTCATTGCCCTGGTTAGAATGTTCCACAGTGTGACATTACACAGCTCTGCCCCACGTTTATTCAATTACAGGTGGTTTTACAGCTGAAAAATACCTAGAAAAACAGGCATTCTGACTGTGAGTGGGGTCTCCTCTCCACAGATCTGAACTGTAACTTGGTCTGGTTTGGTCTCCATGAAGATAGAAAGCTTTAATGCCATACTGTGAAACATTCCAGACAAAGCAAAAAAAGAAAAAAAAAGGAAAAAGATTTGACGGACCCGGAATCGGAAACAATCTGCGTCCAGACACATCGTTTCTGTGTCCACAAGTCTTCTCTATCCACACAGCTTTGAGCATATTTGTTTACGTTTTACAGACATAAAACTTAAAACCACATGACTCATTTGCATAAACTGAGAGCTCAAAAAACAGTTCAGTATTGTGCACTGATGCGATTCAGTTTCTGTCGGACTAAAGGACACGACTCAGTGGAATGTGAGTGTCCTTTTTAGGGGTGTTCTGCTGATGGTGAGTCTGTTCTGTGTTCTGTGTTGGAGATGGTTCATGTGAAACTTTTCAGAGATTATACGTCTGCAGGTCGTACACACACACACACGTTTATATGAATGGACAGATATTCTAGACTCTTAGTGTTTTGGAGGTGAATTACTTCACGGTGCACAGACCTACATCAGAGTATCAGTGTTTTCAGGCGTCCACACAGTGCTGGATCAGATGAATTCATGGGAACTGGAGGCACCACATCATTCTGTCTCTAGAACCGTTTTCCATCAGATTAGTGTGAACGATCACTGCATCCACAACCAAAACAACTCTAATACACACTAGTTTGGATGGGGCCTTAGCACGTTTTTTTCTTATATACAGGAAATTTCATATTTATTGTGATTTTTAGCCAAATGTGATGAATCAATGAATTATTTAAGGAACAAAACCATTGTGTTTTAAATGTGTTTATTGTGTATAAATGTGGGTGAATAAAATGTGAAATGTGGGACCAGCCTCTCAAATTTGCAAAACAAATTTACCTACGAGTACGAATGAAGCGACTTAACCTAACCTGAGTCTGTGCTACTCAAAGTCAAAATAAATACTCCTAGTGGTTCTAATCCGTTTTTACAGTAAGTGAGAAAGAGGCACTTGTGTTGATCAGAACTGGGGCTTGTAACCAGTCCACCAATCACAGCCGAGGGTTCGCACGGCCAGATTAACACACGCAGATCAATACATTTCACAATTCGATCAATTCTATTTAATCCTTGGTCCTAACATGAGCCAGCGCTGCACTTCATTCTGATATTGACTGCGGGTCGTATCCTTGAACCGCTGGATGGATCAACCAGCTCACACCGTCCAGCTGTTTACATCCACACCGCCGCCGCTGCCGCCACACGCTTTTACAGTGGACATGTTATTGCTCTGCCTGGAATGTTTCACAGTATGGCATTAAACCTTTTTATCTTCATGGAGACCAGACCAAGGCCAGGTTACAGGTCAGATCTGTGGAGAGGCGACCCCGCTCACAGTCATAATGTCTGCTTTTCCACATATTTTTGAACCATAAAACCACCTGTTACTGAATAAATAAGGTAGAGCTGTTTAATGCCATACTGTGGAACATTCAATGGCATCACTATAGAAACGAGCAGGTGGCAAACCCTCCACCAAAAAGTTACATAGTGCACCTTCAAAAGCCCTATACACATGCAGCATTTTCTATGTATTTTTGCAGCAGTACAGACATATTTTAGAAGCATTTATGTGCGTGGTGTCAGTATCTAATTATAAAGCACTTTATTGTCTGATAATCAGGAAGTGCACATTAGAATGGTAGCTGTTGTTAGCTTTACGGTGATTATATTGTATTGTGGTGAATAATTAGGACTCTAGGAATGCATCAGGTAAGTGAGGAATAACTTAAGGTCACTGCAAACTATAAAATAAACATTTTAAGATGTTAAAATCAGGTATAACACCTTTAACTGCATTAACGCTAACTTGTTTCAGGTTTTTGAAGTGGCTGTACACATTTTTTTCATGTAATTAAAGGTGCAGGTGGAGAGTTGGCCATCTGCTTGTCTTCATCAAAATGTTCCACAGCATGATCCAATGAGATTGATTCATTTGTCTTCTGATAGTTTATGTTATTAGGTTCTTTTTTTAGGCGTGCACACGGCGTGCACAACAAAACACAAAACAGAACATGGCAACTCAAATAGGACATTTCTGACCACAGTAAAAGAGAGAAGCACATTATCAGTGTAGCCACAGTGTCTTAAAAGTCTTAAAAAGGTCTTAAATTTCATGTTCCTAAATTAAGGCCTTAAAAAGTCTTAAATTATGTTGTTCAAGTCTTATTTTTTTCACAAAGGTCTTAAATTTCATTAGCCCGTTTTTTTGTAGACTCAACCGGGCTACAGTGCAATGTTAAATAAAGGGAGATAGAGTTAATGAACGTCTAATTTGGAGTATGCGCAAACAATACTTTGGTTTCTGGCGACGGCGGCAGTGAGTAAACAATCAGTAGAGTGGAGGAAGATGTTGGGGGTCTTAAAACGGTCTTAAAAAAGTCTTAAATTTGGCGTAGTCTAACCTGGGGATACCCTGATTCTGGACTGGGATGGAGCAAACATCATTGGGACAGAGGAAAACAAACATCGTCACTGGATTAAAGACGCAATCGAAATATAGAAATGTATCCATGGGACGATAAACCAGGACGAGGGGCTTTTTTACTCTCACACACTTGGGATACTGTCCTGAGGAAGTGGGACTGCAGGTGGCGCTGTCGTCCTGCCTCCACCGGTAGAAAAACAGCGCAAAAACCTGTTTAAATCAGCTGACCAGACACGTCACAGAAACACTCTGAGGAAGAGCACAGGAGCAGAACAAACTGTAAGGTATGAAAACAAACTCTGAAAGAACCTAATAACATATGTTCTACAGTATGCCATTAAACTTATAGTCAGGCTGGTGCCACCTAGTGCCTCCGCTCAATTTAATTTCTTTCCAGAGACTAGGTCAGGAATCAGAATACACTAGACCAGGGGTGCTCAATACGTCGATCGTGATCTACCAGTTGATCGCCAAGGTTGTGTGGGTAGATCGTGTGTCTCGTCTCGGACTCGCGTTTGGACTCGGTCTTGTCTCTCACTCAAGGTCTGACACTCAACAAGTGTGATCATATTTCATTCCGGCCGCTGCTGTTGGTAATAAACTTGTAGCGGGTGCAGGAGCGTGTGGGGCGTCTCAGTGCAGCCTGTGCGCTCATTTGAAACCCGCGGAGACTCTACGGCACACAAAGCAGGTCTACAGCATAGAGCAGGCCCCTCTACAGAACAGACCTACTGCCACATTTGGCTGAAGTTTGTCTAACAAAAAGTGACAAAAGTGCATCTGTGTTTGTCACAATGTGCGTTTGGTTTGGTAAATGTGCAGAGGCTGGTAAATATCACTGCAAAACCAGAAAAGAATGTAACTCCAGTTTGGAACTTTAAAAAACAGGTTTAAAAATCTTCCTTCACTTTTTTCACAGTTTTGTGTAAAGTGCCAGAGGAAGTTCTCTTAAAGAAGAGGTTCTCAAACTGTGGGGGAGGGTCCAAAAAAGGGGCACAGAGTGTTTCAGTGCAGTTTGTTTGGCTTTGTATTGGGTAGATCATTTTGACTTGGTCATTTTGTAAGTAGCTCGCATGCTGAAATAGTGTGAGCACCACTGGACTAGACGGTTCACAAAAACCCTGGAAGTGCGAGTTCAGGCAGCAACCAATCAGAGAAGAGCCAGACATTCTGTGTTGGCAACGATCGAGGATTTAAAGCCGGAACAAAGAGAATGTTTGGTGAATTTTATCAAGGGGAAAGGCGTTATTGTTCTTCTTCCTACAGGATTTGGGAAAAGCTTAATATACCAGTTAACCCCGTTAGTGGCGCATTACATACGTCACGACCAAATCACAGCGACTAGTTAAATGAAAAAAGTACCTGTCTACTGTCGAGCGAACGAATCCTAATGTGAGGTCAGACGGTTTGTACGAAGTGACGAATCAGGCTATTAAACTTATGCATCTCCATAAAGACAAACATGTGACACACCGTCATATGAAGTTACAGGTCAGATCTGTGGAGAGAGCCCACTCAGACTGCGGATTCATGCTTAAAAGTCAAAGTTTCTGAGCAATAAAAACACCTGGAACTGAATCAATGCAAGTGCAAGAGACACTAGATCACGTTAATGTCGTACCGTGGAAGGTTCTGGGCAAAGCTATAACATCTTCATGAGACAAACAAGTGGCTGACGCTCCTCCATAAAAGTTCCACATTGCATCTTTAGTATGGAAAGATAGTCAAAGCAGCTCACATGGTGCTCACTGTTTACATAGAGACCAGAGATGATTTAGCTGTGCTCTCTTCAGGCCAGGAGCTGTTTAACAAAACCACAAAAGCGCTCCACTATTTCCCTGTAACACAAACTAGTAATTCATCAACACTAACACAGGGACCCCGGCTAAGTGCATGGAGCTGGCGTTAGCGGGGGACCACACCGGAGTCTGCAGTGATGAATAACCACACACATGCAGTACTCTCTGCAAAACAAGACGCTCTGTAAAACACTGAGCTACAGAGCTTTGGTAATCTCTGGCTGTTTGATTTTACTGTAAGTGATTTCTTTTGTGGTTGTTTTGGGGACATTTTAAAATAACTTGGGACATTTATCATCATTTATCAATTTTTTGTTTTGTTTTTCTATTTCCAACAATTACAAGTGCTGAACTTGATTTTTATCATCAATATGTGAAAATCAGTATAGCTCATGTGCACTGTGTAAATTTTTATAACAGACTGGGGATGCGTCACCTGCTTGTTTCTATGGATACATCATTGCTCTGCCTGGAATGTTCCACAGTGTGACATTAAACAGCTCTACTTTATGTTTATTCAATTACAGGTGTTTTTAGAGCTCAAAAATACTTAGAAATATCATGGATCTGTTAAATACATTAAAGATGCACTATGTAACTTTTTGGTTGGGGATTCGTCACCTGCTTGGATATGGATGGAGATGTCATTGCTCTGGTTAGAATGTTCCACAGTGTGACATTAAACAGCTCTGCCTCACGTTTATTCAATTATTATTCAAAAATATCTAGACAAACAGACACTGTGACTGTGAGCGGGGTCGCCTCTCCACAGACCTGACCTGTAACATGGTCTGGTTTAGTCTCCATGATGATAGAAGAGTTTAATGCCATACTGTGAAACATTCCAGACAAAGCAATAGCATCTCCATGAAGAAAAGCATTTGGCAAACCCTCCACCACTAGAAAAGTTGAACAATGCAGCTTTAAATGGTTTACGACATTTCCAGAGCGGAGTTTTGCCAACATCACAGTGCAAAATAGCATGCTAACAGAGCACCAACATTACTGTCTAGTTCAATAAGTGGATGTAGACAGCACACATAATGTTGAGCTGTTTTTACAATATATACTGTACGTACTGGAGAAAAATGTATTTTAAATTGTTCAGCCCCTGAAGATCTTTAAGTGGTCATTGAATCGAGGCCTTTTCTGTTAAAGGTGCATGGGTAGGGGGTCCGTCACATGCTCGTCTCCCTGCAGATGTTATTGCTTTGCCTGAAATTTTCCATGGTATGACATTAAACACATCTATCTCCACAAAGACAGGCAGGTGACAGACCCTCCACCACAAAAGTTCCGCAATGCACCTTTAAAGACCCATTAAACCCACCGAAGCTTTAGTCTACCTCTAAGGAAAATCTGAAAAATCCTCCAGAGTGGGTGGTGCCTTACGGGTTGGGTGGGGTCGGGTGTGGGACGGACTCTGGAACAATGATTGACAGTCGACCGACAGTCGCAACAATCCAACACGGCACAGACTGGTGCGTCTGGACTGTGAAACAGAGCAGACATTTGTGCTCGGATCACACCGTTTCCCTTTTTGTCCAGGCACACCGTGACATCGCAGTGATCACCGGTGTCAGGTTGGGGCGAGGCTAAGAGGGGCTCCTCATGTACCACCTGTAGATGCCAGAGTCTGTGCTCGTCACTCAATAACCTGCGTCTGACTCATTCCCGCCGTTAGTCCAACCTGAAAATTCAAATGTCCTGACCGTAGTTGATCCTAAAGAGGCCGATACAGACACGACTTTGACCCAAAAGTCAGATTTTTAACAAATCTGCACTAAAATGCCAAAGTATTGCCAAGGACAGAGATAGACTTCTGTTTTAGACCCATTTACACAGAGAATCAGTAGAAAAAGTGATTTTGGTGTTGAGTGGTCCTTTAACAAAAGAGCTTAGTCTGCCTGTTTCTTTGACAAAATCCTTAAGTATTATTCACAACTCCTACTATTTTATATACATTTTTTTATTATTAAAATCACTAAGAGTTGTAGAAACGTTACTTGGACATTCCCGTCGATGCCAGCATTAGAGAAGATAACACAGAGCACACACTCGTTCACTGTACACGCTTTAGTGGTGTGAACCCATGTTGCTTATGATCAGAGGCTTGTGCTAATAATAAAATGACAATGCCGCAGTGTGATGGAGTCTGTTCTCATCCATCACTGCTCCAAATCCTACGAAATAACGCTGTGTATTTTTAGCCATCAACCAGATCGCAGTGCCCCAGAGGTGGAGAGGTGCTCCCTGGGCAGACAACAGCCGCGTAAACCAATGAATCCACCTGAACAAAAGCAGACCGGGCTCCCACTGCGCCCCGTTTCATGTGTCTTTATTTTAGGACATGAAACAGGGAGGTTAAAGCTCCAGCTCCAGCGTGAGTGATAGAAAATCGAGTGTCCTTGCTCTGCGCTGGTTTGACGAGGAGCTTCTGCAGACAAGCTGAAAGTGTGTCACACATGATTTTGTCAACACCATTTTTTGTTGTTAAATAGAGTAGTTTAATATTAGGGTAACACTTAATAATAACTACATATTATTTAGCCTTAATAAAGCATGAACAAAGACTTAATTAATAATGAACAAAGATTTAATTAATAATGATTCACACTTAGTAAATGCTTAATAAAGCATAATTAGTCTTCACTTTAGAAAAGCTCTCAAAAAGACTTAACTAACAGATAACAGCTGCCTGAATGATCATTGTATTGTATTATTAGTAAATCATTCTCTCATAGTTTACTAATGATTAATAAATGCTCAAATGGTTAGTCCATGAGTAATTAAGTATGAAATAATTATGAGTAACTATTTACAGCACAGGCAAATTAAGTAGTAAGGTAGTAATTAAGTAGTTACTAAGCGTGAATCATTATTAATTAAGTCTTTGTTCATTATTAATTAAGTTTTTTGTTCATGCTTTATTAAGGCTAAATAAGGTGTAGTTATTATAAAGTGTTACCTATATTAGCTTTTAAATATGTTAGTAGTAGTTAAAGGTGTGTAACTTTTTGGTTAGGGGTCCGTCACCTGCTTGTTTCTATGGAGATGTCATTGCTCTGCCTGGAATGTTCCACAGTGTGACATTAAACAGCTCCACTTTACATTTATTCAATTACAGGTGGTTTTATGTCACAAAAATACCTAGAAAAACAGGTATTCTGACTGTGAGCAGGTCGCCTTTGCACAGATCTGACCTATAACTTGGTCTAATTTGGTTTTCATGAAGATAAAAAGATTTAATTTAAGATTTGTGATAACAATATAACTGACTCGACCTTTCGATATATTTTTGCTTCAGTACAGATATATCGTATAAGCAGCTCTGTACGTGTTGTCTGCATCTGATTATAAAGCCTTTTATTGCCCCATAATCAGGAAGTGTGTGTTAGCATGCTAGTTACTGTTAGCTTTACACTGATGGCACAACTCCAGTCTGGTCTGGTGTTTATAAATTTATTGCAATGAATAATTAGGATGCTAGAAATGTTTAATATAAGAGAGGAGTAACTTTAGACGACTGCAAACCATAAAAAAATTTTGTTTTTAAGAAAATCAGGAATGACACTTTTAATTTCTATCAGATTTTTAAAGTGGCTGTACCCATTTTTTTTTTCATGTAATTATGTAAAATGAGTTATTAAAATGTAAAAGAATTTGTATGTGCACTAGGTAACATCTCAGGTGGAGGGTCCGCTACTTGCTTGTCTCCATGGAGATGTTATTTCTTTGCCTGGAATGTTCCACAGTAGAGCATTAAACATATCTACTTTGCATTTGTTCAATTACAGGTGTTTTATAACTCAAAAATACCTTAAAACATGAATTCTTACTATTTTCAGGCTTGCTTCTCCATAGATCTGACTATTAACCTGTCTCCATTGTGATTTCCAACTTTACTACCATACTGTGGAATAATCAAGGTAAAACTGTAATATCTCCATGGAGACAAGCAGGTGGTGAAAAGTTACACAGTTCACTGTTAATACAGATTTTTAATGCAGATATTTGGTAAAAGCAGCTCTTAGGATCAAAATACTTTGTGCTGTTGGAATCTGTTTACAGTGTCTTTTTTTGTTTGTTTTGTTTTGTTTGTTTTTATCGTCAGTGAACCAGCTGTTAGCATGCTAGTTGTTGTTAGCATTAGCGTGACAGCTAACCCCGGCTCTGGCCTGTGGACGTGGATGTGATGATGGGGGATAATTGAGATGCTTAACAGAGCGTGCTCTGCGCAGTGTCTCTGGCTTGTGATGCTCTTCTGTGTTTGCTCTGTCGTGAGCCAAATGAGGTCCAGCAGACTGTCGGCAGACTGGAGACTTCAGACCAGACCAAGCTGCTCCTCCATATGATCCACTATACGCACACATGCAACTCTCTGCTCCTCCACAGAGCACTCACACACAGCTCTGCAGCACGATCACTCCCATATCTCAACTCATGAAAGGTCCTGTAGTACGATAAATGGACTTTTGTGAACTTTAAGCCATGTTAGAATACTGTTCCCTCCTCAGAAACAAACATGGACATGCTTTTTGTTTCATCCACATGTTTGATCCTTAATCCTTTATTTATTAGTCTGTTTACATATAAAACATCTAAACCAGACCTGGGCATTATACAGCTCCAAGGCCCTTTGGTTGACTCTGACCGGACCCGTTAAGCTTATGAATGAAAAAAATAAACATTTTATCATTTTACCTCATGTATGGATTAAAGCTGCATTACTTTTATTTTAGAGGGTTTTTTTTTTTTTGTTACTTTTTTTTTTTTTTTGTAAGGCAACCTCACTTTCTTATTTCATAGTCAGAACATAAACTCTTATCAGTCTGACCAGCTCGTCTAAACAATGCTATTTACTGCTTTTTATAAAGAAATACACTTCATATTTTGTAGAACTGAGTTAAGCATTTTGGCCTCCACCATATTTTCTGTTTCTCATGTGGCCATGTGGAAAAAGTTTCTCACCTCTGATCTAAACGGAGACAACATGTGAACTAGATATTTTGAGCAGGTTTTGATACTACAAAGTCACATTCACAGGACAGAAAGGAAACTTTCCCGAATGTCTTTAGAATTATCTTGAGCTGTATCAGAACAAGTAGAAGAGTACATAGTATCAGAATCGGTGTTTAGTATCAAGTCTATTCCTTAGTATCGAAATCAACTTGTGACAACACTACAGCCTTGTCTCCAAATCCATCTCCTGCCTCCGAAGCTCAGCTCCTCACCAGTTTGAACAGACATTAACACATTTCCTCTGTTTTACTTCCCTTCACTGGCTCCTGTGGGTTTTAGTCTACGTTCAGACTGCAGGGCTTAACGCTCAATTCCGATTTTTTTGTGAAATCCGATGTTTTTGAGAGGTCGTTCACAATTTCCAATTAAATGTGACTCTCCAGTGTGAACATTAAACATCCCGAAAGTGTCCCACATGTGCACTGGAGACACGATGACGTCAACCGCAGCGAGCGTGCTCTGTGTTTATGGAAGTTGTCCAAACATGGACGTGAGCATTGAGCACCTGGAGATTTTAAAGTTCCTCTCGTACCGGAGCCAGAACATGAACAACTTACTTGTTTTAAGGAGGAGATTGAGAAGGAGAAGGACGAGGTTTTTGGCCGTGGTGTTTTGTAGGACAGTGGGAGCGACGTCCGTTGACAGGAACGTGTGGATGTGGAGACGGAGCCAAGAGTGGTGAGTGGTGATGTGCTTCACTTCAGTGACACAGAGTTCATTAACAATTTTTGCCTACTTCAGTGCAGAATAGTGACGTTTGTGTCTTGTTGATAACGTGTAGGTGGATGAATGCACTTTGACCGTTCAGACTTAAGTCGCATGTCAAAAGATCAGATATGTATCAGTTTCAGGAGCACATATCCAAGTGTCCTGGGTCACATTTGAAAAAATCGGATCTGTGTGGTTCAGACTGTCATTAAAAGATCAGATACAGGAACATAGGGGCCAAAAAATCTGATTTGAGTCACTTCAGGCTGCAGTCTGAACGCAGCCTTAGAAACGATTTTAAGATTTTACTGATCACTTTTAAAGCTTGTTTAGATCTTGCACCAAGTTACATCTCAGAAGTTTTAACCCCGTACGAGCCTCCTGCAGCCTTAGATCTTCAGGCAGGTCTCTGCGGTTGTTCTAAAGTCCAGGCTCCGGACGAAGGTGCTGGAGTCTTTTCAGTCCAGGCGCCTCAACTTTGGAACAACCTGCCTGAGGAGATAAGGCTCACACCATAAGTATCATCTTTGAAATCACTTCTTAAAACCCATTTTTATTGGTTGGCCTTCTTTTAACTGGTTTTAGCTTGATTTTATTCCTTAATCATTTTTATTCTGTTTCTTTTTATTTATAGGCGAGTTTCAGCTGACGTCATTGTTATTAAAAGCCCGCGTTGCATGCTGGGAAATATTTTGATCAGAGGCAAGAAACACGGTAGCGGTCAAACACAGTGTGTAACCTCATGTATTTATCCCCGATAATGGTAAATTCCTGCTGCATTATCGGATGCACAAATAGAAGCACGGAAGAAGGAAAATGTCTTTTTCATATTCTGAGTGAAAAGAACTGCTAACGGTGAATTAAACGACTTTCAAACATCCGCAGAGCAAACGTAGAAGATCCTAACAAACCGTGGACTCCAACAAGTTCAACAACACATCGAGACTCTTGGAGGTTTTCATCTTTTCTGCTGTGAATGGCCCAGGAGTTTCCACCAAGTCATTGTGGATATCGCCCAAGTGAATATTTGTCCAGGTAGTCGGTGATTCTGACCAGAAACGTGGTTTGGTCCAGGCTCTGTAGAGTTGAAAAAGGTGATTTGGCTCCATCGATGCTTATGACCAATTTCTGGTCAAATGGTCTTGGGTCCTCTGCCGTTAGACTGGATAAATAACTGGGATCAATACCCTTTACGTGCTTTCTCGCTCCATTCGTCATTTTGACTTAGTGTTTATTGCCGCCGACCAAAATAATTCCTAGCATGCAACGCGCACTTTTGTCAACAATGAATCTCGCCTATTGTAATTAATTGAACTGTTTGCATCATTGTCTGTTTTTGTGCTTTCTGTGTGCTGTTTTATGCTTTTTGTATTTTTATGTGTGGCTTGTACAGCACTTTGTAAACCTTATTTTTAAAAGTGTTTTTTAAATAATTTTTTTTTAAAATTATGATTACTATATGGTTTCTTTTTACAACACTCTCTAGCGTTCCCTGTACTGAAAGTCTGGCGAGCAACACCAAAAATCCATCTTAATCATGTAACAATCACACCCGCCCATTGTAAACCCATTATGTCACGTTCCACTCACCGTTCTCCTAAAGGGTCAACCACATAACCATAACGCCGTGACATAGTGTGACAGGAGGAATACCTAAACGCCCCCTACCCGCACCCGTCCGCACGACCCTCCCCTCCCCCGTCACTCACCACCGAGGTCATACACGTCTATACAGGGAGGTCAGCGTGATGAATGGACTCCGGCCTGGTGGTTAGCGGCCTCAGACAGACTCATTGACTGCCTTAAAACCACATACATCATCCTATAGATTATCTCAGACCTTAATGCACTGGCCACACCTGAGCGACGCCTCTCACTGTGAGCGCAGACACACACGACAGAGGGACGGCGGGAAGGAAAGGCCCTAGATTACGCAAAATTTGAATTCTGTTACCTTATCAGAAAACATCACTGGAGTTGTGTTTTGTTTCTCTCTTCCACCTTGTGATGTCATGCAGTGGTAGTTTTCAAGTCAACAGCTCCTTTTACCGTTTGTTTTGTAGAGCTGAGCAATTCCAAATGATTCTAGTGAAGGAGTACGGAGTTTAAAAACACAGTGGAGCGCAACATACATAGATACAGGACAACATACCACACTGTATACAACTCTACAACAACTCACTAGATAATACTCCCTACAACTGTACAACTCACCTTATGTAACAGATAATACTCCCTACAACTGTACAACTCACCTTATGCAACAGATAATACTCCCTACAACTTTTATGTAACAGATAATACTCCCTACAACTGTACAAGAGCTCACCATTATGTAACAGATAATACTCCCTACAACTGTACAACAACTCACCCTTATGTAACAGATAATACTCCCTACAACTGTACAACAACTCACCTTATGCAACAGATAATACTCCCTACAGCTGTACAACAACTCACCTTTATGTAAAAGATAATACTCCCTACAACTGTACAACAACTCACCCTTATGTAACAGATAATACTCCCTACAACTGTACAACAACTCACCCTCATATAACAGATAATACTCCCTACAACTGTACAACAACTCACCCTTATGGAACAGATAATACTCCCTACAACTGTACAACAACTCACTCTTATGTAACAGATAATACTCCCTACAACTGTACAACAACTCAGCCTTATGTAACAGATAATACTCCCTACAACTGTACAACAACTCAGCCTTATGTAACAGATAATACTCCCTACAACTGTACAACTCACCTTATGTAACAGATAATACTCCCTACAACTGTACAACAACTCAGCCTTATGTAACAGATAATACTCCCTACAACTGTACAACTCACCCTTATGTAACAGATAATACTCCCTACAACTGTACAACTCACCCTTATGTAACTGATAATACTCCCTACAAATAAACAACTCACCTTTATGTAACATATAATACTCCCTACAACTCTCTCTTATGTAACAGATAACCCTATGTCATGTCAATCACATCACTGTTGCACTGTCTTCCTGTGACCTCTTGTTTATAACTGAGATTGTATATGTTATTACTTATTTTTCCATTTTATTTGGTACATTTACATTTATATAATTAGGTCTTATTTGCCACCTGTCTCTATCTTTTTTACTACTTATTTAGAATGTATTATTACCATTTATATTTTTACTCTTTGTTATTATATTATATTGTGATGTGTGACTCCTGTGTCCAAATCATTTCCCTCGTGGATCAATAAAGTTTAAGTCTAAGTTTAACAAAACACAACTCCAGGTTTATTTTTGACCAAGAAACAATAATATAACATAATAAGAAAATAATGTAATAAAGGCCCTGTGCACAATGAAACGTTTAAAATGAGCAAATTCTGTGTAATCTGTGTTTTGTGTAATTTTGAAAAAGTGCAGTGTCAGATTTTCATAGAGATTTATTTAAAGATGCACTGTTTCTGGCAAAATATGGCATTATTTATCTTGCGTTTCTTCACTTGCAGGTGTTTTTTAATGAATAAATACTGTAAGTGGGCTCGCCAGTGCGCAGATCTGATCTGTAACTTGACCATAAGCAGGTGGTGTACCATTCTTAAGAAAAATTCCACTTTTAATGAAGATCTTATTGCCTTGAATGTTGTTGTTGTTTTGTTTTTTTCTTTGCAATAACTCCTGTAATTACCTAAAAGCATAATCGGTTAAGGTTAATGCCAAACCATGGAACATTCTAGGCAAAGCAATAACATAATGGAGACAAGACAAGCAGTTGTGTATCTTGTTGTCTTATGTGTGAATGTTTAACTTTTGTTTTTGGAACATTAACAAGTGGTATTACGAGTATCAGTCAATCAATTTAACCCAAAACTCTGTCGTCAGGAGTTTGGAGATTCCAAGATTCTGATGAAATTGAACTGCCGGACACTGAAAAAATGTGCTTTCATTGTAAATTTTTTAAGCTCTCGTAAATTATTGTAAGTTTTCATTTGAAAGTGGGAAGATGGCAGCGGATCTAAAAGTGCGGCCCACGCTGAGAATCTGAAGTGGTCTTTTTGCCACATCAGCCGTTCTTCTGAAGAGCTGGATTTATTGGCAGGGGCTTAAGAGGAGCCCTGTCTGAGAAGAGACACCTGCCCTGACCTGTGCTCATCAACACGGACCAACTGCTGAGGCTGCACCCAAGGGCGAGGACAGCAGGGGGGCACAGAGAGGGAGGGGCCAAAGACAGGGAGGAGTCAGAGAGAGGGAGGGGCCACAGAGAGAGAGAGAGAGGGAGGGGCCACAGAGAGGACGAGCAGAGGTCAGGCAGAGGGACAACATGTGTAAAACTGTTCTATTTCTCAGACTTAGTCCTGTATCTGTGGAGTGTACTGACCAACCACACCTCTAAATACAACATTTCTGACAAACTTGCCCCAGGACCCACCTTAGTGTAAACCCCCCAGGACAGTTCTGTCTCCGTCACCATGACGACGATCCCAAACATCCCAAAGATGAGCGCGTAGTCGCTGAGCCGTTTCCGCTTCTCGAACAGCGCCCTCCTGTGGCCGAGCTTGTAGCCGATGTCCTTGTTCTTCTTCTGCGGCGCCCGGCCCCCGCCCCGGCTGCCCTCCCGGACCAGGCTCTCGTTGGACGCCTTGCTGGGGTCTTCGCCGTTGCCCTTGGAGACCACCACCTCTAGCCCGGAGCTGTGCAGCGTCTGCAGAGGCTGCGTCTCCGAGTCCAGGTCGGCCAGGTTCCGGCGCGACGATGACGCCAGGCTGCCCACTAGTGGCCGGACGACACCGCCATTGTACTTGCAGGTGTTCATGGCTATCTGAGGGAGTCCGCTGCTCTCGCACAGGGAGGGCGTGGATCCAGCATGGCTCAGCTTCTTCTGCTCAGAGGAGGCCTGTAGGGGGCGACACACAAGAGTCAGACCGACACAAACACAGGCTTTATTTAGAGCTTTGTGGGAGTAACACATCACAGCTCTGAGCACGGCAACACTGTGTTTTGACAAAAATACTGAGCCAAGTTTCTGTACCACTGCATATCACAAATATGTTTTTATAGCTCTGTTTCAGAGCACGAGTCAGCAAGTTCACCTGGCTCCCAGTCAAACATCTACAATTATATATGTGAGAAAAAATACTAATGTGAGTATGATGCATAAAACTGACTTTTAATTTAACTATGGACATCATTCCTACTTCCATCCTCACACCATAACTCCTGTCAAAGTCTGATGTCATCACATCTCATCTCATCACTAGTCATCTCATCTGAGTATTGGTCAATACCACTGGGAACACAGGTGCTACAGTGGGGCGCTACAGGCAAAAACTCACAACCACATTGCTGAGTATGACTGTGGTATGTGCATGAATGTTGGTGGTGGTCTGAGGGGCCAAATTCACAGATTGGCAGCAGCGCTTCCATCAGTCTGCCCCAGGGCAACTGTGGCTGCAATAGTGTGTGTGAAGTGAATGAATAATGCTGTAAAGCACTTTGCGTGTCTTGAAAATGCTTTATAAAGCCAATGATTACTATGTCATCCAATCACAGCCCTCTGCATTTGCCTCTCAACCAATCACCTCTCAGAACAGTCACTCAAATACACTCTCTCTCCCCTCACTGCTTCTGCCATCCCAGCTAAACCACATCTCCACCACTGCAGCAAAACCACCAGCTCCCTCAGGCTCTCCATCGTCTTTATCACCAGTGTCTAAACAGCCAACACAACAACAACAGAACAACAACAACACAATAAGTTAAACACCTTCAGAAGCAGCATGTCGTCTGTGCTGTCAAATGTACATTTTAAAAATAGCCTCCCAAATATACAGTTTCCAAACGTCTCAATAATGTATGGACTTCGAAGTATAAATAAAACAATACGACCAATCGCACAGCCACAAAGTGCACAAAATTGAATCTTTGCGCGGCACAAATTTCAATATGAAAGATTAATGCAGGGGACTGTTAGCGTAGCACTCTGCCTGCTCCGGTGAGCAGAGGCAATCACAAAGAGGCTAAAAGTGAAAGTCGTCCGTCAAAAACAGCAGGGGGATGTTCTATAGGGGAGCTAATGCAACGCTCTGTGTATGTGCACAGGGACAACGCACTGAAGACTGTATGGAGTCTAAGTCTGGAGCACTTAAAGTTACCTAAAAGTCATTCTTAGTGAGCACATGTTTTAGCCACGAGAGGAAAGTGTCCATAATAATAAAGATGCACTGTGTAACTTTTCAAGAGCAGGTAGACCACTCGCTTCTCTCTGTGCAAATGGATCTGTCTAGCATTTATTTCATCACATGTTTTATTGCTCAAAATACTCTACCATAACGAATGCATCAAAACTGAGAAGGCCCAGCTCTCCACGGATCTGACATGTAACGACCTGAGAGTGTCATCTGCTTGTCTGCTTGGAGATACTGTATATAAGTCATTCAAAGTCATTCTGTGAACCCTTCTATACAGGGGGATAATAATAATAATAATAATAATAATAATAATAATAATAATAATAATAATAAAAAACTGGGACATCCGTTGTTTTGATAGTTAGTTATAATAAAATAGTGAAACAAGTGTGTAGTTACGGAAAATTGTTCTGCAGAGATCATTCGTGACCAACATGTGAGTCAGTATAGTCACATTCTCTTTATGTTTTGGTTGTTTTTAAGCAGATTTTTTTGTATTTTACCTAAACAAATGACAATACATGTCTCTCTTTACTGTTAGCAGGGATCAGATTGGTCAAAAATAGGGACACCTGGGACGTTTCTTTATAAAACTTGGACAAATCATTGGTTTTGTATAAATCTGTCAGGACAAGGGACACAGGCTCAAAACTAAGACTGTCCTGGATAAATTAAACATCTGGTCACCTTAATTTTATAAACCATAAAGTCTCGTTGGAGATAAGGAAGTGGCCGTCCCTCCTCCAGAAAGGTTCCACATTCTCACTTTTAATACGAAGCAGACTCCTGAATCCTGCTACCAATAAAAAACTTGAGGCCATTTGGTCAAAGTTCCTATTTGACACTCGTTTTCCAAACATCATCATGTAGGACAGGAGTCTCCAACCTTTAGCAAATGTATTGTACTAAATAACTCAAATTTGATTTGATAAATGTGTTAGTTTGACCTTTTTGCACTAATAAATGGAGAATGGTTTGATGTTTTATAGGTATTTCACTGTACAACATCTAAGGCTCTTATATTGAATCAGTTTCTTGCAACCACTAAAATGAGTAGCTCTCCGGCGTTTTCATTTTGTAAATGTAGCGCACCAGACGCAAAAGCTTGGAGATCCCTGATGTAGGATATGATCAGAAAGCCACTTTTCTCAGCTTTTCAAGGGACTAAAAACAAAGTTTCTATGTTTTATGGTTGGAAAGTTATGCGCGGTTCTATAAAACATATTAACCAGGTATTTGTATATGATACCATTGGTCTAGAAGGGTTCACAGCGCTGCACTAGATGTGTCCAGTCACACCACACCTTAAAATCAGCACATCAACAAACAGTCTGCTTGGACAAGGGACACAGGGCTCAAAACTAAGACTGTCCCGGGTAAATTAGACGTCTGGTCACACTAATTTTATAATTAATTAATTTATTAATTTTAACCATAAAGTCTCTATGGAGATAAGGAAGTGGCCGTCCCTCCTCCAGAAATGTTCCACATTCACACTTTTAATACGAAGCAGACTCCTGAATCCTGCTACCAATAAAAACCTTGAGACCATTTGGTCAAAGTTCCTATTTGACACTTGTTTTTCCTACATCATCATGTAGAACAGGAGTCTCCAACCTCAGGAGTTACCAGTAGCTCTCCACCTGTTTACAAGTACCTCACCGAAGGATTTCTGAATTATATGTTTTGTACTAAATAACTCAAATTTGATTACTCAGGCTACCACTGACCTTTGTGCACTAATAAATAGCTAATGGTTTGATGTTTTATAGGCATTTAACTGTAATCAAAGGTTCGCTTTCTTATATCAAATGCATTTTTTGCAACAGCTCAAATGAGTAACTCTTCCGCGTTTTCATTTTGTAAATGTAGCTCACCAGACGCAGAAGGTCGGAGATCCCTGATGTAGGATATGCTCAGAAAGTGCCTTTTCTCAGCTTTTCAAAGGAACAAAAGTAAGTTTCTATGTTTTATGGTTGGAAAGTTATGTGTGGTTCTATAAAACATATTCCCAGGTATTCGTAAACGATACCGTCAGTCTAGAAGGGTTAACAGCGCTGTACTCGATGTATCAGTCACACCACACCTCAAAATCCACACATCAACAAACATTTTATTCATTTAATCTTGATAATATTCCTGTAATTCTTTCCCATTTCCATGTCTCCTTGTCCCGCTCCATCTTCTCCAGATGACCATGACGTCTTGTGCAGACTTCACCTAACATGGCCTAGTGTTTCCTCCCAAACAGCCTATCAATAGGAGCCTTTTCATTAGCCTCTCTAATGCCTGCGGGTTCTGGGGGGAATAGCGGCGCTGTAATGGGGAGAGTGTAAAGTGTGGTCGCTGATGCTATCGTCGCGCGCATACAGTGACTAAAGGTTAAGGATTAGCGCGGCCGTACTGTTGCTAATCCCCTTTTCTCTGTTAAATTGCTTTTTAATCGGTGCCATTAAGACCTCGGAGCACATTTGGAGAGTCTTCGGAGGGACGAGGGGGGAGCGGAGGGAGGAGGGGGAGGAAGGGGTGGGAAGGGGGGGGTCTGTTCTGTCCGACAATATGGACAAATGGAGGCGATATGGATAACTATTAACAAACCATGAGACTGTTTTAGAAATCTGAAGTGGAAAGATCGGCTTACGAAAGAGATAGAAAAGCACAAAATGATATGGTGATAGTGTGGAGATTACAGCTGGGTATCATTGTGATTCGATACATAGGCCACGATACGATTTTAGATACAGCACACTTTCAATTCTGTATGATTTGATATGATATATTTCAAATCACTTCGAAAAACAAAGGTTAAATCATGACTGTGATACTAAATCCACTAAGTCTGTGCAAAGTTAAGATGAAAAACACCCATTTTACTCAACAATGAAAATCTCAACATAACTATAGCTCTTACACAAAATAATTTAGTAAAATACACCTAAAAAAATACTCTTGATGATATATCGATACAGCAGTCCATGATATTGATACTGTATCATCAAATTGAACAATAGGATATATCGATATTTCAGTATTTTTGCACATATTTTTTGTAGGGATAGATCGATATATTGGCCTTAAATTTCCAGAGCTCAGTATTTGTTTGGGTTAAATAATGTGCATAAACCTTGAAGAGGACGCTACACAAAACGTGACTACACTGCTTTCTTTTCCAGTTTGTATACATTAGGGCTGCAGGTGAGTTTAAAGTAAGTTCAGATCAGATCATTTGGGAGAAATTAAGCCAAACCTGCCTATATATCAGCCTAAAAATATTGGCAGAACTTCTTGACCACTGTTTTTTAGATTTTAGACGATTTGTATCATCCTCAGCCTGAAAACCCGTCTGATGTTTGTAGCAGTATGCCTGAGTTCTGAAGGCTGGTACTGTCAGACTTTGGCACCAAAGAATTAACCATGTTCCCTCTCACAGCAAGATGCATTCTGCAATATTTGTGAGTACGCAAACTCATGAGAATCTTGATCTCTTGAGAGACTCCCACTGTACGGTTAAGTGACTGGGCGACCAATCACAGAGCATCACTGAAGTTTGTGGAGAAGCCAAAGGTGAAAGTGAAAGTACCCAAACTAAACAAAACAAACATGGCGACACCAGCAGACGCACTTCAGTCTATCTGAGCAAAAATACAAACTGTGAAAAATGTGCAGAAGGGAAGTGATTTGAGCTTTTGTGGACAGTGATGATGTCTGTGCTTTTCTCTTGCTTGTTCTTCTGCCGTAGTAGTACTAGTAGTAGTAGTAGTAGTAGTAGTAGTAGTAGTAGTAGTAGTAGTAGTAGTAGTAGTAGTAGTAGTAGTGGTAGTAGTAGTTACTGTGGTTGTAGTAAGTTATTTTATTTAGTCATGTACTTAATCATGTGTTAATAGTTACAAACATTTCACATACAACCATGACCAAAGGGGTTTAGGCTGAAGTGAAACTTTTCTGAATTTCTGAATCTGATTGTCATTGTCTCTCTTTGTAGTAAAATCTCAACATTTATCCTACACACTCACCTGACCTAGTCTATATCTTCATTGTCTCTCTTTGTAGTAAGAAGATATCTTTAAATCATTCTGGAACTTTGTATTTCTCCGTTGAATTTAATTTGTTGATGTCGATCCTTTTAACCTGTTGTCCAGACTATTCAACAGATCTACTCCTCTAACTGATGCACATCTACTTCTGGTGTTAGTCCTGGCCTCATTTTTAATATATATCTGCTCCAGTTTCTCTCAAATGATAACAAGTCTCTCTGGGTTTGAATCTCAGGTGTTGTGGCGCTTTGACCAATCAGACTCAAATATTCATCATGATGTCCTGCCTTTTCCCCATCTCTTCCACCAAAGTCACTGGGAGTGACACACAGATCAATGTGGTGTGAGACAGGTTCGGGTGTGGAGCATGTGTCTGCCTTTGTCCATGTGAGGTCTCTATGTTCCCCAGTCTGTGGAGTCTGAGGAGTGTGAGGAACACAGTGCACTAAAGAAGAGCTCCAACAATTTAACTGTAATACCTCTGAAGCTGCACGGCATATTTTTAGCCGCTGTCAAACTCTTTTATGAAGTTGACATGTTTGAAGTGTAAATATAGTCACCGGACTGAGAGAGAAGAGAAGAGAAAGACAGAAGAGAAAAACAGAGGAGAGAGAGAAGGAGGAGAGAGGGAGAGAGAGTAGGAGTAGGACATCTTTGAACATTTATAGAAGTGCTCTATTTTCACTGTGACACAAGGTACAAGGAACTCCTGTGAATGGATTATGAGCAGAAATGGACACTTAGGCCACAACTTGGTTTCCTCTGGGATCGTGGAACCAAATGTCAATGACAATGGGCCTCATTCATGAAGCTTTTCTTTAAAAATTTCCAAACTTTCACTTTGAGAAGACGCTGAGAGACTCTGCACCAGATTAACAAAATGTTCTTACGCAGACAAATTCCTTCTTAAGTGACAGCTGCGCCGAATTCACCAACATCCACCTACCAACACCTGCACGCTCATTTACATTTCATTTACATAGAAGTTGAGTTCAGCGGTGTCCAGGCGCAGGGCGGTGACAGAGGCTCATGTGGAGGCTCTGGAGCTGGGACAGACTGAGGCTCACTGCTGCCTGGACAAAGTTGTTAGGCCTCATAGACTCTAGAAAATAACTCACAAATGTTACTGGATCACAAATAGGAAATAATTTAAGAAAATATATCACTTACAATCATGGAGGAATTAATTTTTTTTGTTGCATTGTCAGAGTAATAATCTTCTAAAACTGTAGATTTTTTTTGTTGTTCTTATGAGTGCTCCTGACTGTTCGCAGGATTTTTTCTCACAGAAGAACATTTTCAGTAAAGAAGAAGTTTTGTGAAGGCCAAAAATCTTGTGTGAAAAGGCCTTGAGTACAAATTTCTTCATAAGAATGTTTCATGAATGAGGCCCATTGTTGTGAATTTGACAAAAAGAAATGAAAAGTTTCTGCTTCTGGTTTGGGTGGTTTAGTCTCTGGTTGGGCTGTACTTAAAATATCATTACAGCAATACATCATGACAGACTTCTTGGCAATAAGTGTGAAAAAACACTCGAAAAAGATCAGGAAGTTCAGAATGTATACGGTTATTATTATTAAATACATCTGATGATAATAATCCTAACACTTGAAATGCACTTTGTAAAGCTCTACACCAGGCGTCTCCAACCTTTTTTCTTTGGTGAACTTCCTTTACATAACGAAAATGACAGAGAGCTACTAGTTAAAGCAGTCACAAGAAAAGGAGTATATTCAAGTGCTACGGCTTAAAGTGTTTAAATAACATACAGTTAGATGCTTATAAAACAGAAACTATTGTCCATTTATCAGTCAGGTATCAAAAAATGGTAATAGACATTTAATCAATCACAGTTTACTTATTCAGGACAATATGTTTAATTCAGAAATCCTTTGGCGAGTTACTTGGAAGGGGCTGGAGAGCAACTGGTAACTCCAGCACTACAGGTTGTAAACTCCTGCTCTACACTGTGTCATTCTTCATTCACTCCACACTCGCTCGTGGTAAGATACTACTGTAGCCGCAGCTGCCCTGGAGCAGAGGCTGCCAATCTGCTCCCTCAGCCTGTCTGACCACCAACACTCATGCATGTCCCACTTTTATCCTCGGCATGGCAGGTGAAGTGTCTTGCAGGAGACAACAACAGAACAACATTTTTAATATCTTTTTATCACATGTTTTTATGTGTGTATCTTTACTTAGTATTTTTTATGTTTTGTATTTTATCTTCTGGGTGTGTAATGTGTTTTTACTTTCATACTTTGTAAACTCTATTTTTTATAGGTGTTACATAAATAAAGACTAGTATCATTACGACTCGATTTACCGTTTGTTCGTTCCTACTCTCACCTATGGTCATGAGCTCTGGTAATGACTCTTGAAATGAGTTTCCTCCGCAGGGTGGCTGGGCGCTCCCTTAGAGACAGGGTGAGGAGCTCAGTCACACAGGAGGAGCTTGGAGTAGAGCTGCTGCTCCTCCACGTTGAGAGGAGCCAGTTGAGGTGGCTCGGGCATCTGTTCCGGATGCTTCCTGGGCGTCTCCCTCGGGAGGTGTTCCGGGCATGTCCCACCAGGAGGAGGCCCCGGGGAAGACCCAGGACACGCTGGAGGGACTATGGCTACATTCAGACTGCAGGGCTTAACGCTCAGTTCCGATTTTTTAGTGAAATCCGATGTTTTTTCGAGGTCGTTCACATTTCCAATTAAATGTGACTTGTATGTGTCTCCAGTGTGAACATTAAATGGCCCAAAAGTGTCCCACATGTGCACTGGAGACACGATGACGTCAACCGCAGCGAGCGTCTCTGTGTTTACGGAAGTTGTCCAAACATGGACGCAGCATCGAGCACCTGGAGATTTTAAAGTTCCTCTTGTACCGGAGCCAGAACATGAACAACTTACTTGTTTTAAGGAGGAGATTGAGAAGGAGAAGAACGAGGTTTTTAGTCGTGGTGTTTTGTGGGACAGCGGCAGCGACGTCCGTTGAAAGGAACGTGTGGATGTGGAGACGTAGCCAAGAGTGGTGAGTGGTGATGTGCTTCACTTCAGTCACATGGAGTTCATTAACAATTTTCATCTACTTCAGCGCAGAATAGTGACGTTTGTGTCTTGTTGATAACGTGTAGGTGGATGAATGCACTTTGGCCGTTCAGACTGAAGTCGCATGTCAAAAGATCAGATATGTATCAGTTTCAGGAGCACATATCCAAGTGTCCTGGGTCACATTTGAAAAAGTCGGATCTGTGTCGTTCAGACTGTCATTAAAAGATCAGATACACACACACATAGAGGCCAAAAAATCGGATTTGGGTCACTTCAGGCTGCAGTCTGAACGCAGCCTATGTCTCTGGACTGGCCTGGGAACACCTCGGGGTCCCCATGGAGGAGGTGGAGGACGCGTCTGGGGTGAAGGAAGTCTGGGAGTCCCTGCTTAGACTGATGCCCCCACGACCCGGCCCCGGATAAGCAGAAGAAAATGGATGGATGGTATTATTATTATTATTATTAACACATAATGTATCAAAATATGAGCATCAGAATATGTATAGTACTGTGCATACTCTATTATATTTTGAAGTACTTGGTAATACTCAGCTCAAATGTTCTGGGTATGATATTTTGCTTTGTTTTTGAAGAAGCCTGTCCTGGCCGTGGGGACACCAGCAGACAGTCTGTTACGTATGTGTGCTCTCCCTGTTCTTGACTTTAACCACCCTCACCTTGTGCCACCTTAAAATGACTGTTAGAAGGTCAAAGCTGTAAATCATGTCACTCCACCTTAAAACATTTCCATATTTCGTGTCGAGAATGACCGCAATCTGACACTTATGGCCGGCCGGGGTTTCTCGTGACCAATTACGGCGCTGTACATCTGTGTAATACGGCCGTGTTGTGACAGCCCGGGCCCGGACACACGTAAAAGGAGAACATCCAATAAAGTAAATGAACCGGACTCGGGGCTGGACACTGGGAGGAGCAGGCATCGCCGGAGATCGGGTTTCGGGTCAGGACAGCGGTCAGTTTGGGAGAAGTCCGCGGGGATACGGTTTCCACGGCGAGGTGAGGAGTTAAAGTGGTCCGTTGGTCATGTGATTAAAGTTTCACAACGGTCAGGAGCTACTACGGGAGGAGAACAGGGTCAAACGGCAAGACCACAACTTAGGACAATTCTAGTTTTCCTTTTCACAACAGGTTTTTCGACAGAATTCCAGAAACATCGACATTCAGTGGTCACTATTTACTCACATATTAAGGTAGATACAGGATTCCCCATGTATTTGAGCTAAATATGTCTTGTCCGTGTACAGAAATGTTGCATAAGCAGCTCTTGAAGTCTCCTGTGACCTGTTTGCATCTTAATATAGAGTTTTATTGTAATCAGGAAGTTTGTGGTTAACTTTCTAGCTGTTGTTAACTTATAAACTCATGAGAAATAACTGTTTTAAATGAACTAGTTCTTGTAAAAATCAGATACAGCCACACTAAGAAGCCTCTGGTGTAGAATCTAATGTAAAATTGTGTAAATCTCTGTAATTCCAAACTATTAAAAATGAACCATATGGTGAGGCGAGGCACTTGCAGTCATACATTCAAACTATTCTTCCTTTTGGGGAGAAAAAAGTCCTTAAAATGGCATTCAACAGAAATAAACAAACGATTAGGATCCGTGTACCATTTGTTCTTTTGAATATCAATTAAAAACGAAAAACAATAAAATGGTAAAACAGTTTGTTATTTAATTTTTCTGTTTTAGTGTCAAACTGAAAAACAGATTTTAACAGCTATTTCCAATTTAATTTAAAGTTCATTTAAAATAACACCAATCAAAAAACAGTCTCGTGCCTATTTTAGTTTTGATATTTTATTCTCTCTGGTTTATTTCTTCTGCTCAGTGCCGTATTTCCTGTTTCTCGTCATGAAGTTCAACAACGACTCTAATACGCAAAATTAAACGCGTTGCTATAAAAGGAGTCGACATGTTTGTCCACAAAACTGCAACGACCGGCAGCAGAACTTCAAATAAACAGAGAGAATAAAATATCTACACTGAAATAGGAACCGAGACAGTTTTTTGATTAAAGTTTATTTCAGATAACACCAAATTGAATATTAGAAATAGAGGTCGAAATCATTTTTTTTTTGTTTGACACTAAAAGAGAATAATGAACTAACAAACTGCATTTTAAGCATTTAAGAAGTTAATTGTTTTTCGTTCTTAACTGAAATTGAAAAGAACAACACGGACTGATTAGGGCGATCAAAAGTCAAAAGCATTAAACATCAGATAATAAGTGATTCTAAGACTAGTATACAAACTCAGCCAGGAAAGTATTTATGATTTAAGGTTGTTAAAGAAAGAGTGTTTTTAATTATCATTGTGGTATCGGAATGAGTTTTAGTATCGAGTCTATTCCTCAGTATCGAAATTGAATCTGAAATGTTAGTTTGGCGACAAAACGGCTGCAGAATGTGTCCAAGAGAAACACACTTATTTGTAAAGTAAATAAATGTTAATGCTGCCCGGGCCTGGCCTGGTGTGAACCCTGCAGCTGTTCAGTAGTGCTCATTAAACTGTGGAGCTCCCATGTGGATTGGCGAGTATGGGAGTTTGGGGCATGTTACCAAATCAGGTTACCAGGGTGACCATCTCATACCCAAACACAGTCCTGTCTTCCTGTTACCTCAGAGACTCCAGACTTCTGCATAGATGTCACATCTATGCAGAAGAATTATTTACCTGCATTTTAAAAGTCCTGAGCTTTAGACCGTCTTAAAACACTGTCACCGCCTTCAAAAACACCTGGAGTGGTTTTGTTTCATTCACATGTCTGAATAATCCTTTATTATTAGTTTGTCTTCATCTCCTCAGCTCAAAATGCTCTGTTCCACCTTGTGATGTCATGAAGTGGTAAGTTTTGAAGTGAACAGCTCCTTTTACCTTAAGTTCAGTAGAGATTGGAAATTCGAGTGCTGAAATGATCCAGATGATTCTAGTGAAGCATATGGAGGTCTGTAGAGTCCCACGCCCGCCCGCTCCCGCAAAGAATTGTAATTTTCAGTCCTGCTCCCACCCGCATCTGCAATATTTTGTCCCGCGCCCGCCCGCAACTCCCGCAGGATGGGAACCTTTGCTTTCTTAAACTCTATCAAACACGGAGGAGCGAAAGAAATTGGGCTGCGTATGAGAGGAGGCGCGGTGGGTGATCCGGCGGCATGGTTAAGTCCTGGCTAAATCCTGTTTTAGTCCTGGTTTAGTTCTGGTTGAGTTCTGATTTTGTTGCGCAGGCAGCACGACATACGGAAGGAGGGACTGTTCACGCGGCGTACGGGACGCAAGGGGACTGTCTGCGCGGCGTAAGAGACAGGTGGGTCAGTCTGCGCGGCGTAAGGGAAGGGGGACAGTCTGCGGCTTAAAATGTTTTTATTAATGCCAAATAAAATCTCCAGCACAAATGATGCATGATATGCTTACATTCATCTTTTTTATATTTTATTTATACTCATATTTAGTTTGCAGAACTGGAGTTTATCATCCCTCCCGCCCCCTCCCGCGTTGTTTAGCTCCACTCCCGCCTGCAGCGAACTTTCAAAATGTGTCCTGCGTCGCAGTGGTTTGCGTCGGGTCCCCTAGTCTGTGGTCATACCAGTGTGTCAGAGCCTGACCCCGTCACATCTCAGAAGCTCAGCAGGACTGGGCCTGGTTAGGACTTGGTTGTTGTGTCTTTAGGCGAGACACTTCACTCACAATTCCTAGTCTGAATGTGGTGTGTGTGTGAGTGATGGTGGTGGTCTGAGGGGCTGATGGTGTGGAGCCTCACTTCTGTCAGTCTGTCCCAGGGCAGCTGTGGCTACAACAGAAGCTTACCGTCACTGAGTGTGGACTGAATGAATAATGAACTGTAAATGCTTGGGGTATCTTGATAGGTGCTATATAAAACAGATCCATTTTTATTTATTTAAAACACGGGAGCACTGTGTATCTTAACCCATGACATCACAAAGTGGAACTGAGTGTTTTCTGTTTTCTGGGAAGAACTCAGCTTAAATATGCAGGTTTGTGTGTTAAACATGTGAATGAAACAAAACACAGCTCCAGGTTTCTTTTTGAGGAGGAAACAACATTCTAATAGATCAGAAAACAGCGTCTCTTTAAGAAGAACTGGCTGTTAAATGTTTTGCTTTTCATCATAATCACACAATTATTTAAAACATGATTTCAAAGCAGGTGTAAAGAAATATTATAAAAGATGAATAATGCAAATTGTATGAAGTTAAAAGGCCCTAACGTCAGACAGTCGTGTAGAGAAATACTTCCAAATGTTTGTGTACTAGATTAGTCTCACCAGCCAGATTGTGAAAAAGAAGGAAGTTCTTTGTGCACTTGTGGACACTGAGACTGCTGTGCTTTTCTCTCAACTAAATCTAACTAAAGTTTGATTTGATCTTTTGTTGTGCTGTTGTGATGCTTCGACCAATCAGAGTGAAGCATTTGTTTGAACGTTCTGATTCTGAGTCTCTAGTTCCAGGTTCATATTTAATAGGAACAACATAATAACTGCAAAGTACGATAAAATAATCTTAATCCATTTGAGCTCAGAAGTCTGTTCAAAGTGTGTAATTGCTACTGATTTTGCTTTCAATACAGTGTTGTTAATTATTATTGATCACACTTTTCAATGCAGACATTTTAAAAACTCAATGTTCATTTACCGCCTATAAACATATTGGTTATACTCTTGAGTGGTTCACAATATTAAAGCATAAGGTGAACCACACAGATTTTCTGGTGGAGTGTCCATCACCTGCTTCTCTCCAATGCAATGTTGCCTGGAATGTTCCGCATTATGGCTTTACACTTACTTATTTCTACAGAAGTCCTTCGTGTGACCTCGGGGAACATGTTTTTTTTGCTGTACTAGAATAAAGTGTAATGGCACATTCACTACACTAGTTGGCAGTGGCGCTCTCAGTTTTTATGCACAGAGCGTACACCATGGATTTATTAAAATAACTGGACACAGTGTTGCTGCTTCTAGTTGCCTTGAGTTGACATAGTGACACTCACTGGTTCTACAGCGGAAAAAATCCCATAGGCCGAGAGAAGATTTTTCTCATAGAGGCAATGTGATCACAAACTGCTCGTGTTCGGCGGACAGGGACCTACAACTTTCAAAAATGTTGGATTTTGTGGTGATTTTTACCTATTTTTAGATCGTACACTTTTTCTCAGCTCAAAATCCATCAATTGTCTTAAAAATACTTTATAATCGTTCGCTCCGGCTCCGCTCTGCTCTAGCTCCTCTCACTCCGATTGGTCAAAGCGATCACGTGATATACGAGCCCGCACTCTGTGCGTGCGTTTTCGTATACTGGCATGTGCCCGCGGGAGAAAAGAGCACTACTGCGCATGCTCGGTCAGCCCGCAGCCACCGGAAGAAACTCTTGGCTATTCTGGGATCATGCACCATTGAGCTCGGCCCATTGACTTGAATGGGCGGCCATTTTGGAACCTGGGGGCTTGGCGTAAACGCACACAACACAGAACAGGAGATACGAAGTGCAGAGAACAAACCCTCAAGAGCCACCATGGAAAAATATTGAACAGAGATGAAAAGAAAGGCGGAGAAAGACAAAACGAAAGTCTCCTGAAAGCTAAGACGAGGAAAAACGACGACGCGTGTGTAGCACTCGGCTTCTCTGTGACTACGGTGGGAAACGAGGAAAGACCGGTGTGTTTACTGTGTCTAAAAATGTTGGCAGTGGACAGCATCACGTCAAATAAATGACAGCGTCACTTAACGACATTACACCACAATCACGCTGAAAAGACGCTTGAGTTTTTTTAGCGAAAACGTGCCCAATATTGTCAACTTCAGTAAACCAGCGAGCACGTTCAGCATCGTATAAGGTGGAGTACCAAAGTGCAAAAAAACCCACACCAAAAACCAAAAGCAGAGGAGCTGTTGTCTTTACTGTTATAAGGATACAGAGTTATGCAGTAAACACAACAAGGATCTTACGAGTCTCATATCAATTTTATAGACAAATGATTCTATTTATAGTCACGGCGGAGAGTGGAGGAGCACGAAACGTTTTCTTCTTCCTGGGGACGCAAGACAGGAAATAACAGAGAAGCACTGCTCTACGGAGACAGTAGAACCAGGTTACATGTCAGGTCTGTGCAGAGGAGAGTCCGATCACACTAAGAATGCAGGTTTTGAAGTCAATGAGAATCCACGTTATTGAGTAAATGCAAGACGGATACGTTTAATGTCATACTGGGACATTCCATCAAAGCAACAACATCTCCATGGAGACAAGAAGATGGCAGACTCTCCACCAGAGAAGTTACAAAGTGTGCTTTTAATCTGCACATGCTCATTTCACATCAAATATTTAGGTAGAAAAAGGTGCGAAATTCAAACTCTTGTAAGATGTTTGAAGCGACACCAGGATATTGCAAATACTACTCCATCTCTTGTGAATACTCTTTGCGTTACTTTACTTTACATTTTGACCGTCTCTTCTAGCCAGGTCCTTCTTACAGTCTGACCAAAGCCAGAAGAAACTGAAACTTGACAGACACTAATTTGTATCACGTGTCTTTTAAATGCAGAAGACATGCTCTCCACAAAACTCTCGTAACATTCACAACAAAATATAGAACTTCTTTTACCTGAGATAAGTCATAGTTTGGTAGCCTGATTCATCAGCTGGTTTCACTTCGTCTGACCGTCTGACCTCGCAGCATTAGAATTCGTTCACTCGACAGTAGGCGGGTACTTTTTATCATTTAACCAGTCGCTGCTGTTTGGTCGTGACGTATGTAATGCTCCGCTAACAGGGTTAACTGGTATATTAAGCTTTTCTCAAATCCTGTAGGAATACAACAATAACGTCTTTCTCGTTGATAAAATTCACCAAACATTCTCTTTGTTCTGGCTTTAAGTCAGGGGTGTCAAACATATGGCCCGAGGGCTAAATCCGACCCTCCAAGACCTTTAATCTGGCCCTCGGCTGATTTTCTACTAAAATATTTGGCTGATTTTCTACTATTTCCATTTTATTTCTATATAAAATTGTATAATTTTCTAGTAATGTTTCCAGTGATAATTGTTGTTATTTGGATTCTGTTTCCAGGTGTTAATAATACACTCAGCAGCGTCCAGATCGTCACCTGTCCACAGCTGCCCTGGACTGCAGCACCTCCACTGACAGCTTGCTAAGGACACAACGATTGAAGACACAGTTGTACTCTCTTATCTGACAATCGACGAAGACTTGTCTTCAGTTCGTTTCCTGACTGTCTGACACTTCGAAACAAGAGTGTGCAGGGTAAGCCTTAGTCTAGCACCATGTAACAAACTTTGATCCCAAACACTGTGTCCACAAAGTGGAGGATGAAAGCATGGAGATACCATGACAGTGCTGCAGTTTTAATTTTATTGATGAGCATAACTAATACAAAGATTAAATGTGACCAGCCCAATGTTGCATTTTGCAACATTCCATTTCACTGAGACTTAAGTTCATTGTTAGAGTTAATCATTTTCTACTAAAATATTTGAATTATATTTTCTATTAAATCTTGTTAATTTTGTGTGGTGTTTATCACAGCAGCGTTCCAGCGTCTCTGTACGTGGCCCCTCCCACCAGAGCAGCACAAATGAAGACTTGTCTCTTTCGATCGTTTTGACTGTTGACCGTGACACCCTCATCAGAAAAATGTCCAACATGAGAAAAGTGGAGCCGAGTGCAGGATTTTACAAGAAAAATGTACTTATTCCTATTTACATCAACAAGTTCATGTTAAAACATTGTGTTGAAATTACATTTTTCTTCAAGTTTCAGGTTGTTCATAATATTATAATATTTTGTAAAAGAAAGAGTTCATCAATTCAAAAAGATTTCTGTAATAGATTTGTGTTTCTCTGCACAAATATTTGAACTTATTGTTATTTTTGGGGTTTATATGACACGAGTTTTCTGATTAAAGTAGGATGGATACAGCACCCGGACCAAAATGAGTTTGACAAACCTGTTATAAATCCTCGATCTCGGGAATCGTTGCCAACACAAAATGTCTGGCTCTTGCCTGATTGGCTGGTGCCCGAACTCGCACTTCCGAGGATCTTGCAAACAGTCTAGTGTATTCTGATTCCTGACCTAGACACTGGAGAGAAATGAAATTGAGAGAGACACTAGGTGGTGCCTGGGTAATGGTCTGGGTGTTTCAATTCTGTAAAAATCTGTGTTGTTTCTCAATCCCTTTAACTTTATATAAAGTTGGTCTTCTTTTTTACATGTAAGCACCCACGTTTTTTTAGGCATCTCTCTGATTGATAAACCAGATGTCAATCACGTCCTCTGGAATCACGGAGACACGATACGACTCTGACCACGTTTTACCACATTTCACTTCCTTCTGCTTGATTCGCTTCCTCGATTCTGCAGGAAAAGAGTAGCGAGGAGCAAGGATCACTGAGACCAATAAAGTTTGATTCTTTTATCTGATGTCTGCGTCCATGTTTACTCCTTCCTTCCTTCTGTGGTTTTCTTTGGGACACCGTTTAATATGACACATCTGACAGCTGAAAAATGGAGGATCGAGGAATCAAGGAGAATAAAGCGAGGAAAGAGAAATGCAAAGTTTCGTCAAAGCGCGTGGTTCTGGCTGGTCAGATAACTCCCCTTCCCCTCCCGTCTCTCTCTCTCTGTCGGTGCCCTGATCTAACCCCACGCTCAAGGGGCCTGCGCTGGTCTGAAGTCCCCCTCACCTGTCCTCATCTGGCCCCGGTGGTCTGCTGGTTCTATTTCAGCGGGCCGGGCTCCGTCTCCCCCCCGTACGGCGCCCGGACCCTCTGAAATGCAGCCTCTTTAATCAAATGGAAACGCGCCGGTGCAGAACGTAGTGGGAGGCAGGTCTGGGCCTCTCTGTCGCGCTCTCCTCCCTCTGATAGAAAAGACTTTAACGCGGGATTAGGGTGCCACTATGGGTGTCACAATGAATAGGTTTCGCCATTAATCTTGATTTGACCATGTTATTGTAAGAATTTTGGAGGGGAAATCTAACTTAAAGGAGCGCGCTGTAACTTTTCGGGTGGAGGGTGCGTCATTTGTTTGTTCGCGGAGGGATAAGAGAGGTTTAATGCCATATTGCGGAACATCTCCATATAGAAGTGAGGTAGATCCTTCACGTGCATCTTTAAAGAATCTATGTTCTATTGTAGTTTCCTCATCACAAACAGACCTGGAGTTGTTTTGTTTCATTCACATGTTTAACACACAAACCTGCACATCTAAGAAACTCTCTGTGCCACCTGGTGATGTCATGTGGTAATACAGGAAGTGCTCCACTGTGTCTTTTAACTCCATACACCTTCATGTGAATCATTTGCATAATTTCAGGCCCGGAATTGTGGGTAACTTGGTAACTTGACAACTACAACTTCATGAATCACAAGTGCCACGTTTACCTGAGAACTTTAATTCGGAATAAAAATGGATTCCGCCATATAAACACTTCATTCCTAAATGATTCTGAAGTAAGTGGGTGGTTTATTCTGATTTTAAAGCCAAATGAATTTATCCATGGATCATCTAAACTTCCTGTGTCATGGTCAGCACTGCTGAGGCGGGCCGCAGCAACTAACCAACTGACAGATTCCACCGAAAATTCAATTGTAAAAAAATGAAACATTAGGAGGGCAGCTGACAGATTTCACTGAAATTTGAATAAAAAAAAAAAAAAACATTAGATAAAATAAATAGATTATTAAAGTTGTCCCCTTATCATCCACGGCCGGATGCGACGTACAGTCTGCCCCCCCGGGCCGTAACCATGGCATCACTGATCTAAACATTTATTCTTCTTAAAAATATATTATATTATATTGAAATTACAGCGACCTCAAAGGGCCCGTTTTATGCTGTTTTCTGATCTGTTATAGTTGCCACGTTTACACAAGAGCTTTAATTCTGAATAAAAAAAATAAAAAATTATTCTGCTTTAAAAAGTCCATGTAAACACTTAATCCCTATTGAAAATTATTATTTGGAATTAAACTAAAGCAATTGTTTGGTTTATTCCGATTTTAAAGCCGAATTTATTTATTCCTGGATCATGTAAACGTTTATTCTTGTTAAACATAATGTCGGTGGTTCAGTTCATGCTCGTTGTGTCACCCTTCAATGATCCAGCTCCACCAGTTCTGGCTTCGGACTTTGATCCACGTCTCTTTGGATTTGTGAGCAGGATGTGGGAGTGGGCTGAAGTAGAGCAGCCTCACACTCACTTTGTCTTCTTCCTCCTTCTCCGACACTCTTCCCTTCTCCTCCTCAGCCGACAGACGTAAAGTGTGATGACAGAATTCTCCAACTGCTGCACAATTACCTTCGAAACGACTGAGAAAAAGTTTGGACGTGTTTGCATCCGTGGAGTAACGACAAAATGAGATGACAGAAAAGCCGGTAACAGCTGAAGTGTGTGGTGTCTCTGTCCAATCAGAACCTTCCCCCACCTCCAGATGCTGAGACACATTAAATAAAGACAATTTAAATAAAAAAACAACAACATGTAAACGTGGCTAAAGTGGAACAGAGCATTTTGAGCTTTGGAGATATAAACAGACTAAAATTACTCAAACATGTGTGAATGAAACAAAACACAAGGTCTGTTTTTGATAAGGAAACATTGTAACATGGCTTAAAGCTCACAGGAGTCAGTTTTGCGTATTGTAGGACCCTTTAAGTCGTGTCAGATTTTACATTGTGCCTTTGGAAAATGGGAGAGGAGCCAGTCGTCCTTACGGTGATCGCTGAACCTGATAACTTATTGATACGTTTCTAGGCTGTTTATTTATCCAGCCACACAAACTGCTAACTGTAGACTTTCCGCCCGGCTGCCTCCAATCTCATTTCACATTCCAGAATTTCAGACTTGACAATGCAATGAAATAAAAGTTATCTGAAAGGATCTTTACGTGAGAGAGAGTGTTATTGCGCCATTTTCTTTTACAATAGTTTGACAAAGGAACAGTAATAGCTTCCATTGTTTGTTAAAGGTCCTTAGGCTTTTTGAAACTACTACTGAAACAACAACTGAAAAGCTCTGACCAGAAGTGAACTTTGAAAAAAGAAAGGACAAGTGACTGCAAAAAGATTCGTACATGTCTGAGAGGCTGAGGTCTAAATATTCCAGAAAACTCAAATTTATGTGGAAGAAACATTGCAACTACAGGAATATTTTGATGAGTAAAGTAAAGTGTAAAATGCCTCGACATGTTAGAAGTGTGTGAGGTCTACCTATGACGCAACAATCCTGGGAAAATTCAAACAGAATATTTACTGAAACGAGCGTGAATGAAGCAAAATACAACTCCAGCTGTGGTTTTGGTGCGGGAACGATGTCAGAAACCGGACCAAAAGCTCATTAAAGTTGATTTTGCATAACATGTGTCGTCTAAGTGTGCATGATGTGTGTGGAGTCTCAGTGCTGGAGACTTGGAGCTGCAGCCGGAGCAGATGGAAGAGGAGGGAGTGTGCATATGGGCCGTGGTGGAGCACAGAGACCCTCGCTCAGAGCCTGGATTAGGAGGATACAGTAACAGACAGTGCGAGACAAACGGAGATGATATAGTCTGAGCAAATCTGAGAAACTGAAGACTCCAAACTCGAGAAAAGCTCTGAAATCACTAAAGTATCACAGAACAGACCTCCACCAAGGCGTTACAATCAGCTGTCAGCGTGCTTTCAGATGTACTGCTCTTGGTTTGAGGCTGTTAAAGGTGCACTGTGTAACTTTTTTTGTTTAGAGGGCCTGACAGTTGCTAGTCTCCATGGAGATGTTATTGTTTTACCTTCAATATTCCAAAGTATGTCCGATGAGGTTCATTTGGTCTTTGGATATTTTATGTTATTAGACTCTTTTTTTCAATAGTTTGTTTTCATCCATGAGCACTCTGAGGAAGACTGCGAGTGAGCATTCAGGTATGAAAACAAACTCTTGGTCTGAAAAAAAAACATTAAATATTCCAAAGTATGGCTTTAAACCTTTCAGTCTGCATAGAAACAAGCAGGAGAAGCCACCAGGGTAATTTACAGGTGAGATCTATGAAGAGGCGATCCCACTCACAGTAAGAATGCATGTTTTTAGAAGTATTTTTGAGCAATAAAAACAGCCGTAATCAAATAAATGCATCTTATAGAAGTTTAATACAGTACTGTGGAACATTACAGGCAAAGCAATAACATCTCCATGGTAGCGGACACCCTACCTCAAAAGTTCCGCAGTGCACCTTTAAGTCCTGTTGTACACTTGGTTTAGTCATGGTTGAGGTTTAGTTTTGATTTTAGTCACAATTTTGATATTTGCAGATAAAATAAATAAAACATAATATTAACATTTATTTATTTATTATTTTCTTTTTTTATGTTTACTGAGCATATATATACTTAACATTTATACTTAATTGAATAATTGAAGGTGAATTGTGTAACTTTTCTTTTCACATTATGGTATTAAACCTTTTTATCATTGTGGAGACCAAACCAGACCAAGTTACAGGTCTGATCTATGGAGAGGCGACAGAATGTCCTTCTTTTCTTATATATTTTTTCACTATGAAACAAATAATTGAACAAATGTAAAGTAGATCTGTTTAATGTCACACTGTGGAACATTCCAGGCAGAGCAGTGACATCTCCATAGAAACAAGCAGGTGATGGACTCCCAAACAAAAAGTTACACATTGTGCACCTTTAAGTGAATTCAAAATACATGATAATATCATGTATTTAATGTAATCTTCTAGTTTTACTGCTACAACTTTTACTACTTCAAATACTTAGGACAAAACTACATGAAACTACCAAACAGAAAACAACTGACAAACAACAAAAGTACACATTGACATGTAAAAGACACAAGCTAAAATCTGACACACATTTGAATTAAATCTGAGCATATACTGCTTTTTTAAGGGTGGGTATCATTCAGAAGTTGCCGATACGATACATACCTCGATACACAGACCACGATATATGTTTTTCGATACAGCACACTTTTGATTAAATACGTTATATTTTAAAAATAATTTGATATGTTTCAGTAAAAAACAATGACTAAATCATGACTCTGATACTAAAAGTCTTTATTAAACCACTTCTTGTGCAAAGTGAACATGAAAAACGCACATTTTACTCATCAGTGAAACAGTGAAAATGTAGCCAGGCTGGCGTTACCTAGTGCCTTCGCTCAATTTCATTTCTCTTCAGCGACTACATCAGGAATCAGAATACACTAGACCAGGAGAGTCAAACTCAAATTCACAGAAGCCGAAATTAAAAACTGGGAATAAGTCGTGGGCCAAAGTAAATATTTATTTAAAAAATTTCAACAACATCTACATGTTTTCTCTTCTTTTGTGATATATAATGTTAAACCTTTTCTTATTAAAATAAATGTTTAATAATAGTTTTGCTTAAACATTGAATCCAGAACAAACAGAATATAAAATAATAACACAATTTTAAATAAATAATGTCTCTACAGTCTATCTGTAGCCGGCGGGCAGCTCTAACACAGATTTGATATGATCTTGCAGGCCAAATATAATTATTTCACAGGCCAAATTTGGCCCCCGGGCCTGAGTTTGACAGGTCTGCACTAGTCGGTTTGCAAAAACCCCGAAAGTGCGAGTTCAGGCACCAGCCAATCAGCGAAGAGCTAGACATTCTGTGTTGGCAACGATTCCTGAGATCGAGGATTTAAAGCCAGAACAAAGAGAATGTTTGGTGAATTTTATCAAGGGGAAAGACGTTATTGTTCTTCTTCCTACAGGATTTGGGAAAAGCTTAATATACCAGTTAACCTCGTTAGCATTACATACATCACGACCAAACAGCAGGGATTGGTTCAATTAAAAAGTACCCGTCTACTGTCAAACGAACAAATCCTAACACTGTGAGGTCAGACGGTTTCTATGAACCGAAACCGTCTGATGAATCAGGCTAATGCAAATGTAGCCCTTTCACAAAATAATATAGTAAAATATTTTTAAAAATCACTAAAAATACAATATATCGATACAGCAGCCCATGACATCGATACTGTAACAACAAATGAAGCAATACAATATCGATATTTCAATATTTTTGCACACCCCTTTCCTTTTTTTTCATTGGAATATTTCATTACATTACATGACCAACACCCCAAAACCACCGCTACTCCAACTCCACTTCCTGTGAAAAACATTAATCCTCGGCTCTTGTCAGCCGCTTGTCAAGAGCAAAGCTTGAAATGCTAAAGAGAAAGTGGGTACAGCACATTTCCCATGCATTTATTCTGACTATAAGAAGCATCTGCTAACGTGTGAGCTACCACAGTATCCTCCCTCGCTCATCGCTGACAGCCTACATGCACCTGTCAACACCAAACCACAACAGCTTGCCTACTACATGCCGTACACTGTGTTGATATGGACGCAGTCGCACCATCGCACCGGCTTATGGAGGAATATGCAAACTAGTAGCTGTGATAACACAAAGATCCTCGCACGTTGTTTTCCAGCCAATTTGTAACTTACAGGTTTGAGCATAGAGCCTCAGTGGTGTGAAAGAGCTCGTATCACGCTATTTTCTGATCCACACTCAGTTATAATGTTGTTTCCTCGTCACAAATAAACCTGAAGTTGGGTTTAACGCACAAACCCTGCACATTTAGGCCGAGTCCTTCTCTCAAACTGAAAACACGATCACTAAATCAAGTCATATTCGCACGGGATATGTACAACCTGGGGACGTCTGGTAATTTGCAAATTACCGAACCACCTCTGTGTCAGCTGTGGCGCATTCACACGGGACAAGAAAAGTCCATAAATTACTTTATTTTACTGAACGTGGAAAGAAAAGAAAGAGATAAAAGAGGCGCAATTACAACAACAAACATTGCAACACGATGTGGATTGGCGCAGGACTAGAATTATCACCGGACGTCTGGGTTTGGTGAAATATAGTAGGTCATTTTTGGCATTTTTTTTTACTTTAGAAATGACAGACATGGCGCATTTGCATTGGGATTAAGATCTCAAACATCCTCCGCAATTATTACAAATCACCAAAGGTCCACAGGTCAAACTAATCAATAATACTAATCCATGCGAACAGGGCTTAACACTACAGACTACCGCTTCATGACATCACAAGGTGGACCAGAGCATTTTGAGCTTTGGAGATGTAGACAGACTCATAATAAAGGGTTTCTCAAAAATGTGTGAATGAAACAAAACACAAGTCCAGGTGTGTTTTTGACGAGGTAACAACATTATAATATGTTTTAAAGATCACAAGAGTCGCTTCTGTGTAATGTAGGATCTTTAAAGTTGACATTTGAGGTTGTCTGATGTTTACTGACATGCTCAGTTGTGATTGAAAGGTTGGACAGAAGGCTCTTTTGAGATTGGTTGACATTTTGTTCAAAATATTTGTACATAGAAACAGTGTACTTACTGTATGACTTAAATATCTTTGGTGCATAACCTGTTTTTATAAGAAGTCAGGTGGTACCAAAAAATGCAAGAAAAAAAACATACTAAAATATAAATTAAGACAAGAAATTCTGAATTACAATTTTTTTTAGCATACTAAAATCCCAACTCTTACCGCATCTAGAATCCATCCCACCAGCATTTATGGGGCCCATATTAAAGTATTTTCTCATCTATGTTAGAATGTCAATTCCTCATCACACTTGTTTTGTGTCATTAACGCACAATCCTGACATATTTAGGTTGTGTTCTTCTCTGTTCCAACTTGTGATGTTATGTGGTAATACAGGAAGCGCTCCACTGTGGTTTTAAACTCCATACACCTTCTATAGAATCATTTGGAAGATTTCAGCTCTGGATTTGCCGACCTCTACTGAACCAAATATAAAAGGTAGCTCTCAACTTAACCTGTTCACTTAACTTAACAGGCGCTTGTACTTTTTCTTAATTCAGTCTGTTTGTTTGGCTTCTGATAAAAGGGAATTCTCAATTTCATGAGCACATGAAACATTAATGGAAATATGTAGACTTTTTATTTTCAGTCAGATCCACCATTAAGAGAATCTGGACTAGTGTATACTCCAAACCCACACATACAAATATAGCCCAAATGTAAAAAAACTAACAAAAAAATGGAATACAGTGGTCCCTCGGGTTACTTTCTTAAAAAACCCACAATAAGTGAAATCCGCGAAATAGTCAGCTTCATATTTTACAGTTATTAGATCTGTTTTAAGTCTGTAAAACCCCTCAGCACACACTTTATACACTTTCCTCACACAGGACAGTTACAACCCTTTTTACATCCTTCTAAAAACTTATTGCTGCTGTCGTCCTTATGTTATTTTCCTCCTTCTTTATGTAACAAACCGAAGATTCATTTATTCTGTAATGGCGCCCTACAGTCACGTAACTTCTCCCTTCTTTCAGCGTGTCCAGAAGTCCAACTTTTTGTGCGATGGTTTGCATCTTCCTCTGCCTTTTGGATGCAACCACAGGAGTGTTTGTCGGTGCAGAACATTTCAGCGACATTGTGGGTTTTGTTGGGGAGAAAACTTGGAAACATACAGCACTTCAGGATCACATTGAATCGAACATTTATGTAAATTTGTCAAGCTGAACACACAGTGCACTGTAAAGGAGACACAGCACGGAGGAGACTGATTGACAAGCGTCTACAGTCCCTTAGCTAATCAGGACGCAGGGGGAGGAACACAATGCGCATTCATAAACAATAAATAAATACATTGCACACAAAAAAAAAAAAATCCACAAAACAGCAAGGCCACGAAAGGTGAAGCGCAATATAGTGAGGGACGACTGTATTACAAGTCCCTAAATTTCGTATTTAGTGAGATCTGCTTCAGCTTTGACATAGGAATTGTCAAAACCCAACAAATACTTTGATACTGTCTCTCAGGTCATACCCAACCACACCTGCCATACATATTCTTATATTTACCCCCAAATATTAAGGTGAAATGCAAAATCTGACTTTAGAGCTTGTTTCCAATTCCAATGAGAGAACAGGACAACAGAGACGACAACCACCAACTCCAGAGCCTCAGCTTCACAAAGAGTCCAACCACTTGTCTGTCCTGTTCAGAAACAGATTCAGTTTGAATTGAAAGTCGTTTAAGTCCGGCATTTTAGGAAAAAACAGTCCAAAACCTAAAGGGGTTAAAGAAGTACCATTCATAACTTCACGATGTGGAACAGCACATTTTGGACTTTGAAGGATGCAGGATTCCTCAAACATGTGTGACGAAACAAAACACAACTCTGAGTATGTTTTTGACAACATTGTAACACGACTAAAAGCTCACAGGAATCCATTTTGTGTCATAATATTGCACCTTTTCCACCACGAACCACTTTAAAACGTTTCTTTATTCCACCAGCGTTGACTTGGGCCCACACAAACACTGTCTACCTCTTTGGCGTGACTGATGGCGGGAGTAACCGCACTCTTTAGCGGTTGTCAGATCGCTAAAGCTAGCATTAGGGAGTGTGCACTTCTCTGCTGTATTTTAAGTCTAGTTCTCCGCTTCGGTTAAGGTTATGTCTTTCCCCAGGCTACCGGCGCACACAACTCCGCCACATTTTTTAAGCGTTGTTGCGATTTATTGTGTCTTTTATGGCTCTGTTGCATGGGCCCCACTGCTGCTGCTGTTCGGGTGGAGGAGAGGAACACACTTACACTTAAATATGAGAAATATTGGACAAAATACGACAAAAAGGGAGTTGTGTGTAGATTTTCAGTATTGGTCATTTTACATTAAGGTGACAGGAGCATGTCTTGATAGAATTTTTACAGAAAGGTTTAATAAAGGAAACACTATTTGCACTGGTCCATCTCATTCAGTGCTGATACCGATTCCGATACTATACCAACTATACCTATACCAATATAAACCGACAACAACGCAGAGACTGAAAACAGAATGTATTTCCTTTAAATAAAATAAGACAAAATGGATCCAGATGTGCTATGTAGCTGTTTCTTTTCCCTCAAGTAACTTAAGAACTGCTTTGTATCCAACTATGGCCAGTAAAATAATCACAATGCACCAAGGTATACTAGTGTTGGGTGGTAATACAGTATTGCAGTATATCACGGTATCAAAAAGTAGCAACAGTATCAGTTTCATTACATTAAAATATCTGCAGCGCATAAGGACCTAATATAATATTATAATTTGTTGATCCCTACATTTGTTTTCTCAGCACAAATGAATGTGTCGTTGTATTTTCAATTTAATGTTATCACGATTTAAAACTAATAGTGTCTATAATGTTTCTTTTAACTGTGCGGAGAGATGACGTTCGATTAGTTTTGTTGTTTGTTTGTTGTTACGTGAGGCTCATAAGGGAGACCAAAGCAAGACGACAAGTCCGACTGCAAGCAAGTTGGTCCCCCCCAAAAAATACTAGTACTTCTGCAATTTGCAGCATTTTAGATTCTGGCCACATTTGTTTATGTTTTACAGAAACAAAACTTAAAACCACATGACTCATTTGCATAAACTATTAGTGCTCTTTGTGTTGCTGATGCAGTTCAGCTTCTGTCGGACTAAAGGACACGACTTAGTGGAATCTGAGTGTTCTTTCTGTGACAGAGGGGTGTTCTGCTGATGGTGAGTCTGTTCTGTGTTTCTGTCGTGTTGGAGATGGTTCATGTAAAACTTTTCAGAGATTATAAATTTGCAGGTCGTACACATAGGCTGTATAGTATTGCAGCTCCGTATTATACCAAAGTCATACTAAAACATTTTGGTACTATGGTAATACTGTGTACCTTGGTAAAATCCTGAGAAGGTTTAATGGTATCAAAATTTGGATACCACCCAACCCTAATTCATACTGTATGTCCAGCCAGGATATCACCAATTCGATATTACTCATAAGTACTTGTGTTAGTCTGATCTGATCATTATTTATGACAGAAATCAAGTTTTATTGGAGTTTAGTGGCATTTTTCACCTTTTTTCACCTTTTTTCACCTGGACTCCAGAGTCCGATCACCTGACTGTAGTGATCTGTGTGTCTGAATCTGTCTGTGAGTGAGTGCACTGTAGAGGGCGCTAAAGAGAGCAGGTTTATGTAGTGACTGAGAGGTCATGGACTAGGGTGGAGTTTCAGACACAGCTCTATTCTTAACATGGAACTCGGCTCCAAATACTATAACTGCCACCCTCGTTGAGCTTCATTTGACTGGAAGCTGAACGCTGTGAGTCACATCACATATGTGAATCCCAACTGCAACTACTACTGCTCCTACGAGTATTACTACAACTACTAAAAGAGTACTACTAAAAGACTTTTACTACTACTTCTACTACTGCTAAAAGACTACTACCACTACAAAGGCTACTACTATTACTACTAAAAGACTACTACTACTACTTCTAAAAGACTAATACTACTATTAAAAAGACTACTACTACTAGTAAAAAGACTACTACTGCTACTACTTCTACTATAAGGCTACTACCACTACTAAAAATATAACTACTACTACTACTACTATTTCTACTACTACTACTACTACTACTTCTAAAAGACTACTTCCACTACTAAAAAGATAACTACTACCACTACGACTACTACTATTACTTCTAAAAGACTACTACTATTAGTTCTAAAAGACTACTACTACTACTAAAAATATAACTACTACTACTATTACTTCTAAAAGACTACTACTAATACTACTACTACTAATAATAAAAAAGATAACTACTACTACTATTACTTCTAAAAGACTACTACTACCACTACTACTAAAAGCCTCCTACTGGTTTGAGTGCCTGACAAAGTTGAAGTTCAGACGTGCTGTGGTGCTCTGGTGCTCATTATCAGCGCTCTACTTACAGCTCCATTCCAAACGCTCCATCTTTTCCGCCCTGATCCACAAATTAGCCCTGCACCAGTCCTCCTGCTAATTTGGTGAAATTAATTTTTCCTAAACGAGGTAGCGGTCCGTCCCAAAGGAAAAGTCTCCTCCTCCCCCTCTCCACACCCTCCTCCTTCTCCTCCTCCTTCGTCCTCCTCGCGACCACGTTTCGAGCATACCCCCTCTGTTCGCTACACGCTGTTAGCTTGCTGCTGGATAATTACGTTGTATGCTAACAATGTCAAATTCCCACGGGCTCGTACCGATGTCCTTCCTCCCCATGGATACCGGCGTCTATGCAGTCACTCCGTATGCTTAATGCTCATTCCGACCGCGGTGAAGGAAACACGCCAGGTTCTGACCGGAGACGGATTTGACCCAATCAGAGGAGAGCGAGAGAGCTAAAGGGGCGGAGCTAACAGAGGCTCAGGTGTTTGATTTTAGACAAACAAGTCATTAGTGAATCGATTATGGTCAGGTAAAGGATGATGCGTGTTATTTTTATACTGACCGCTGAGCTTGATCTGGAGGTCGAGGACACTTGAGAAAAGAGAAATTAATTTGTGAATGTTATAGTGAAATTACACTGACCTTAAAGGGCCCGTTTATTCTGTTTTCTGATCTATGGTGAGGAGAAAATTCAGTTTGTCGACTGGACAAAAGTGAGTTTGGTTGAAGACGTTTCTCAGCTCATCCAAGCTGCTTCTTCAGTTCTGGTCAGACGCAGGTGGACACTTCCTCATATCTGCAGGGAGGAGCTAACTACACTGAAACTACTCTGAAACTAACACACACACTTGTTTACAGTTTGTGTTTGTTAGTTTGGCCTATTGACCTGTACAGGGTGTTGGGTCTAATTAACAGAACCATTCATGGTCATAATGGAGCTTCCACAGCTCTGGTCCTGACCTGATACACCTGTTGTTCTTGTTTGTTTTGATTTAGGTTTGAGGATGGAGTTGGAAATAGGAGATAGATAGTGTCTGAGTCTCTGTTTCTGTTTAGAGATTATGTTTAGAGATATTATTATATGTATCTGATATTATAAAATGACTTCTTTTACTCTCCTCTCAAACTAATTCTTTTCTCTGGCTAAAATCTGTACCTCGCTGTCCTCAAATGAGTGGCCCGTGGCTTTTAAGTGGAGATGTACAGCAGACTGAGGTCCACTGCTGCTCTCTCGTCTGTGTTGGTTCATCCTCTTGTGAAGTGTCTGTTTAGTTTGTCCAGTGTAGCGTTCACTGCAGTCTTCACTGCACTGAATGAAGTATGGCACATTGCTTTGTTTGTGGCTCGGTGTTTTGTCCTTTGGTTGGACCAGTTTCTGTCTTAAAGTGTTTGTAGGTTTGAAATAGACCGGGATCTCATGTTGTCTGAAAATCCTCTGTAGGTTTTCAGAAACACCAGCCATGTAAGGAATAGTTACCCCCTTTCTCCTGGGTTCTGATTCTCTGTTGTCCTGTTTTTTAGTTCTCTTGATTTTGTTGAAGTCCCATATTAAACTGTAAACAAGTGTGTGTGTTAGTTTCAGTGTAGTTAGCTCGTCCTTGCAGACAGATATGAGGAAGCGTCTACCAGCGTCTGACCAGAACTGAAGAAGCATCTTGGATGAGCTGAGAAACGTCTTCAACCAAACTAACTTTTGTCCAGTCGACAAACTGAATTTTCTCCTCGTGGATTCTACCTGACGACTGAGGGATTCTTCACACTTTTCTGACCTATGTTATACTTGCCACGATTTCATGAGAGCTTTAATTCTGAAAAAAAAAAAAAAAATTACGCTTTAAAAAGACCATGTAAACACTTAATTCCTTTTGAAAATGATTATTTGGAATTAAACTTAATTCCAAAGTAAGTTGGGTGGTTTATTCCAATTTTAAAGCTAAATTTATTTCTTCCTAGATCATGTAAATGTTTATTCTTTTTAAAAATAATGTCGGGGGTTCAGTGCATGCTCGTTGTGTCGTCCTTCTGGACAATCTGGCTCCATCAGTCCTGGCTTTGGACTTTGATCCATGTCTCTTTGGATTTGTGAGCGGGATGTGGGAGTGGGCTGAGGTAGAGCAGCCTCACACTCACTTTGTCTTCTTCCTCCTTCTCTGACACTCTTCCCTTCTCCTCCTCAGCTCACAGACGTAAAGTGTGAAGAGAGAATTCTCCAACTGCTGCACAATTATCATCGGAACCACTGAGAAAAAAAGTTTGGATCATGTTTGTGTTTGTGGAGCAACAACAAACCGAGATGACAGAAAAGCCGATAGCAGCTGAAGTGTGTGTTTTCTTCTGGTCGATGTAAATACGTTTGTGTCTCTGTCCAATCAGAACCTTCCCCACCCCCAGATGCTGAGCTGAATTAAACAAGTGCAATTTAATGTGTTTTCCATGTAAACCTCAATTCGGAATTATTATTTCCATGTAAACTAACCTAAAACACAATTTAATTCATGTAATTGTGGCTAATGTAGTTTCCTCGTCACAAACAGACCTGGAATTGTGTTTTGTTTCAATCACACATGTTTAACACACAAATCCTGCATATGTAGTTTTCTTTCAAATGGCAAACAAACTGTTCCAACTTGTGATGTCATGTGATAATACAGGAAATGCTCACAAGAGTTAATTTTGTGTGTTTAAAAGTACAAATAAGACAATGCTTTAAATATCAAACCAGTGCTTTACAAATGGTTTATGTTATTGTGTTGCTTATCAGAAAATCTTCCCTTTTTACAGCTGAAAATGTCTGTTTTACACCACCATTCCCTAATCCATGGTCCTCCGTGTTTTTAAGTCCATAATCTTGTTTCTGTGTGCATGTTTACTAGTACGGCGGAATGTGGCGACATTTTGAGAGGCACTTGTTTAACAGCACAGATGAGCTCACCTCGGTAGCAGTCAGCTCTTTGTGGTGTAAAGCTCAGGTTAAAGTCTAACTGGAGTCACAGAGCTTCAGACAGAGCCGTGCCTCCAGTTGGCTTCACCTGTAGAGCTAATTGGCCTCAGAGGATATGAACAGTCGTATAAATGCCTGCCTTCTGTGTTTGAATGAACGTACAATCATCGGTAAGGCATTATGGGATAGACGCAAACGGCCAACTCGTCTTCATTACGTGACAGTTGCCATAGCGACACATCAACCCCCCCTCCCCCCTTCCCCCTCTGCTATATATCCTCTTACTGTTTTATCACCCCTCCGTGCACCGTAACATCACCACTCCCAACACAACACCAGGGAATCCTCAGTGGCCACTCAGCCCGATGCAAAACATACACTATTAAACCTTCTGTCTTCATCTTCATCTATCATCACCAAACCAGACCAGCTCACAGGTCAGATCTGTGGAGAGGCGACACCGCTCAGTCAGAATGTTTGTTTTTCTGGGTATTTTTGAGCTATAACACTGTAAAATGCAGTAAATATAAGGTAAAGCTGTCTAATGTCACACTGTGGAACATTCTAAGCAGAGCAATGACATCTCCATAGAAACAGGCGACAGACCCCCGACCAAAACGTTGCACAAAGCACCTTTAAATTAAGAATATTTGACCTTTTTTGAGTAGAATTCAACTTGAGAGTAAAATTATCCAAGTGTTTGGTTTTTTTTTTTTTTTGTTTTTTTATTCAAGCAACATTAGATTCTGTTTCTTACAGAGAATGTAACAATAACCAAAATATCGTGATATCGTATCGTCAGAGTTCTCACAATAACATCGTGGACCATCACAATATATCGAATCACAAGTCTCTTTGCTTAAATGAAGAGTTCTGGTGCAGCAACAGCTAAAAAAAAGACACAGGGAACTACATAGACCATGATCCTCCATTTGAGTGCAGACTGCAAGAAGAAATAACAGTTCTAACACTTTTAAGTTTTAGTCCCTTGGATTAAATCTTGTCAAGGTATTTTAAGAGGAAAAAGTAGCATTAACAGTTGTGTTCGCCTCCACAAAATATCACAATAAATATCGTACTGTGAGATGTGTATCATGAAAATATCTTCGAGAGATTTGGATATTGTTACATCTCTAATCGTGAGCCTCCCCGTCATATCATGAGCTTTCCCATGATATTGCAATAAATATGACACTGTGAGGTTCATACCATGACAATATTGTATCATGAGACTTGGATATTGTTACACCCCTAGTTTCTTATTTTAAGTGCAAAGAGTTGCTGTTTTGTGTAACTTTTCTGGTTGAGGGTTCATCACCTGTTTCTATGGATATGCTACAACTCTACTTGGAATGTTCCACAGTGTGACATTACACAGATCTACCTTACATTTATACAGTTACAGGTGGTTTTATAGCTCAAAAATACCTAGAAAAACAAACATTCTGACAGTGAGCGTGGTCGCCTCTCCACAGATCTGCACCTTTAACTGTAGAAAGATGTATTGTCATATTTAAAGCACAAAAAGTCTTGTTCCATTGGCAGATCATTTTATTTGTCAAGTGAAATGTACTCAAATCACGATAAAATGTTCTTAATTCCAGTCATCTTAAAGGTGCATGGTGTAACTTTTCTGATGGCGGGTCTGTCACCTGCTTCTCTCCATGGAGATGTTGCCTGGAATGTTCCACAGTATGGCATTACACTTATTTATCTCTACAGCAGGTGACGCTACAGGGCCAAGTTACAAGTCTGAGGGTGAATAAAAACCTTTGTCACAGAGTAAATGCAAAATGGATACTGTACATTTAATGCCATACCGGGACATTCCAAACAAAACAATAACATTTCCATAGCGACTAGACGGTAGCATAGGGTGACCAGACCCGCGACAGTCCCAGTTTTGAGACTGTGTCCCTTGCCCCAGCAGATTTATACACAACCAGTGACTTGTCCCGGTTTTATACAAGAAATGTCCCAGGTGTCCTTATTTTTGACCAATTTGACACCTGCCAACAGTAAAGAGAGACATAAATTGTCTTTTGTTGAGGTAAAATACAAAATATCTGCTCAAAAACAACCAAAACACAAAGAACATGTGACTATACTGACTCACATGTTCGTCATGAATGGTCTCTGCAGAACAATCTTCCTTCATTACTCACTCGTTTCACAATTTTATTATTACCAACCACCAAAAAATGGGGATGTCCCAGTTTTTTTTTATTTGAAATTCTGGTCACCCTACAGTACAGGACCCTCCATTAGAAAACATGGCTGGATTTTTGTCGTGTGATTGCGGTGAATCAAAATCTTGGTTGAAAGTGCGTAGGACTCCTTGCTCACACTTTTTCTGATCTGGCCAAGATTTTAAAACTTATATCAACTTATTATCCATCTTGTTCCATCCATCTTGATTTATGATCTACTTACTAGTTCTGAAACGCTTCATTCTACAGGGCAGCCGCAAGGTCTTAAAAGTCTTAAAAAGGTCTTAAATTTCATGTTTCTAAATTAAGGCCTTGAAAAGTCTTAAATTATGTTGTCCAAGTCACAAAAGTCTTAAATTTCATTAGCTAATTTTTCTGTTTACTCAACCGGGCTGCAGTGCAATGCTAAATGGAGGGAGGAAAAAAAAAACATCAACATAAAATCACGTAACAGGAATGAACGTTTAATTTGGAGTATGCACAAACAATACTTTGGTTTCTGGAACCGGCGGCAATGAGTAAACAATCAGTAGAGTGGAGGAAGACGTTGGAGTGTCGGTTTAATCCACAGTGGCTCTGAGATTCTAGATGCAGTACCGAAGATAGTTGGTCATTATTAGATTTGGATCTGGTGTTTTTTGTTCACATAATGGGTGCGATAAAAATAACAAAATTGGAGCGTTACACTGGATCAAAAAACTTACGCATACAGGCGCTCATCAAATGGGAGGGCTTAGATTCTCGTAAAATAGAAAAAAGGATGGCAAATCACTCTGATTTGCGGTGAATTTATTAATAGTCACACCAACGCGTTTCGACTACTGAGTCTTCATCAGGGCTGATTGAGTAAGCAGCAGGTGTGACCATTTATAGGGGTTGCGACCCAAGACACGTGAGAGTTAAAAAACACAAACAAAGTCTCCCAAAACATTTGCATGTTGAATCCAAGTATGTTGACAACAAACCATTCATAACACAACAGATAAATCACACTGTTCTGTATAAATTGGAGTATAGTCAACAGCACATAATCCCTAAGATTACACAGCACACTTCAAAAATTATTTTCAATTGATCATCAAGAAGAAGAAAGCACCAGTAATTTCATAACAAAGGTAATGGGAAATACCCGGGCAGTACCGAAGTTGGATCTGGTGTTTTTCGCCCACATAATGGGTGCGATGTTGGTCTTAATTTTCATTTAAATCGTCTTAAAAAAGTCTTAAATTTGGGGTAGTCCAACCTCTTCTAGTCTAGAGGTCGTTCATTTTAAGAGAACTTAAGTAAAGTAAAATGATCTTGGTGCATGGACAGATCATTTCACTACATTTAAGTCATTTCCTGATCGATTTAAGTGTTCATATCTTACATTTTGACCAAGTGCATAAAATAAATAAATAAACTTGTTGCGTCTGGTGTTAAAAATGTGCACGATGTAACTTTTAGATGGAGAACGTACAGCTTCACCGACTGTGCACTGACCAGCTTTGTACAGACATTTTTTTGCAGTGCATGAAATACAAGTCCCATAATTCCTCTCGACTTCGTATTTTGATTGCCGGGTGATTGCGAGTCATTTGAAAACAAGCGCGTTGTAAATTCTAGCCCCGCGCCGGTCAATTTTTCTCCCAGAGGCAAAGCAGGGCATCAATATTGGAAAGAAGAGAGAGAGAGAAAGCTGGACAACTTATACCGAGGGAGCGATCGATAGCAAAACAAACTGGCTAAAGATTGACTGCGTGGAGAGTTGGCTGCAAATGCCTCGCTGAAATTTATTACAGCAGAGAGCGAGAAAAATTTTGAGGAATTTTCATCTTAATAAATGTCCGGTTTTAAGGTGCGGTGTACAGTCTTCCAGCGTAAATGATGTATTGGGCGACACTAATGTTTCCTAATGGCCGGGCGCTTCAGGTCAAGGCGAGTTTGTTGTGAAAATATTGGCAGACTGCGCCAAACTGTAAGTAATAAATAAATTGTAATACAGTTTGGTTTGGCACATCATTAGCGTATATGACTTTAGCTTAGTGCGATATGCTAATGTGATGTAAATGACAAATGGAGGCAGGAGTAGCTCTGTGATGAGCTCAGGAACAGGAAAAGTAAAAACAGAGAAAGATTTGACTGCTACATGCAATCACCTGTAACACATGAGGTAATAGATGCACTTCTGGTCATCGCACAATTCATACTGGGAAGGATCCTCTGAAAAAGTGAGCATCAAACCTCCATGTTTGTTTTCCCAGTCTGATGTGTCTATTGTCAAAGTCGATCTTTTCAAGTCTTTTGAACCATATCACTTTTGTTTCTGGTTCTAATATTGTCATATTTTAGTTTTGGGATTCAGACATCGTAATTGTGTTGGATCCTAACAGCGGAAAATGGCTCGAGAAATTTGTTTGCGAACTCCATAACTGCAAAAGTGAATCAGATGTGTGTGACTCAAACCTCTGTTCAAACTGTTTCTCTTCCCAACTTAACTGAAAAATAGTGAAAGGTGAAGGTGATGGGCAGGATTGATCCACAGGAAGAACCAAAAAGGAAACTTTTGGCTGCCTAATGCCGGGCGTACACTGTGCGATATTTTCGGTCGTGTCACTCAGCCCCAGCTTAAACTGTACGACCAAATCACAGGGTTTAAAAGTTCACAGCTCACGAATCATGTTCTCACACTGAACGAACCGATGCTCGGATGCGACTTGCCTGCTCACACTGTACGTTCACATAACGACCGGAGTTGTCAAAGTTGTTGTTCCGGAAGTAGAAAACCACGAAGAAGAAAACCACGGAATTAGAAAACCACAGATGTGCGGAGACCATGGATCTATTAAAATAACTGGATACAGTATTGCTGCTTGTAGCTGCCTCCAGTTGACGTAGTGTCACTCACTGGAACTTCAGCAGAAAAAGTCCCGTGGGCCGAGACAAGATTTTTATCATAGAGGCAATATAATCACAAACTGCTCGTGTTCGTCTGACAGGTCACCTACAGCTTTCAAAATTATCGGATTTGTTGGCGATTTTTACCTATTTTTAGATCATAAACTTTTTCTCGCTCAAAATCCTTGAGTTGTCTTAAAAAAACGCTTTATAATCGTTAGCTTCGGCTACGCACTGCTCCTCTCTAGTTCCTCTCGCTCTGATTGGTCAAAGCGATCACGTGATACACGAGCCCGCGCTCCGTGCGTGTGGTCGCATGCATTCGCGTGTGCCTGTGGGAGAAAAGACACTACTGCGCATGCTCGGTCGGCCCACGGCCACCGGAAGTACCTAGCCATGCTAGGCTAAGCTGGGATCATGCGCCATTGAGCTCAGCCCATTGACTTGAATGGACGGCCATTTTGGAACCTGGGGGCTTGGCGGAGACCCATGGCGGAGACACAATGCTGAGCCACTTCTGTGTCCGCGCATGCGCAGTCTGCCAGATTCTGGCAAATCGGCTCGTGGAACAACTTCAACAGAGCGAAATCCTCACGAGAGGCGACTGGATTTCAAACAAGTTTGATTTTCTTGCAACCTACGAATGTCGATCGGGAGCTGGTCATGAGTCATTAATCGGTTCTCTTTACCCCATGTAAACTACACGAAGCACGACACACGATGAAGCCAAAACTCGGCCCGATCCCCAAAACAGTCGCACGAGCGAAAAATCGGCTCAAAAAGGGTAAAAAATCGCACAGTGTACGCCCGGCCTAAATCATCCCGAGTTTGCAGAGGACATTTTGTATGTGGAGCGTCAACAAAGCAAAATCCCTCACTCAACCTCGGTTACGAATTTAAAAAGTCAACGCCAAAGCAAAAGGCACAAACTGTTCGCCAAGAAACACCTTCCACTGCAAAGAGACCAAGACATGATGTTGTTGTAAAACCACAAGAACAAGAAAGTGCAGCTCAGTGTGTTTGTCTTCTGCACCTCTCGATTAACAAACAAGATCCTGCTTTGTTGTCGCTCTACATACAAAATGTTCGCTGCAAACTCGGGATTATTTAGTCAGTCAAATGTTTCCTTTTTGGTTCTTCCTGTGGATCAATCCTGCCCATCACCTTCACCTTTCACTATTTTTCAATTCCTTTCGGAAGGGAAACAGTTTGAACAGAGGTTTCAGTCACACACATCTGATTCACTTTTGCATTTACAGAGTTCGCAAACAAATTTCTCAAGTCGTTTTCCGCAGTTAGTATCCAACAACCACACAATTACAATGTTTGAATCCCAAAACTAAAATATAACAATATTAGAACCAGAAACAAAAGTGATATGGTTCAAAAGACTAGAAAAGATCGACTTTGACAATAGACACATCCCACTGGGAAAACAAAGATGGAGGTTTGATGCTCACTTTTTTGGAAAATCTTCCCAGTATGAATTGTGCAGTGACCGGAAGTCCGACATTCTTGATGTGTCTATAAGCTCAATGCAACATGAGCCGCACTGTTAGCATCACTACTTCCTGTCCAATTTTGTGTTATTTGCTGAATCATGCTAAAACAAATACATATTCAAAGACAAGGCAGTGAACAGAAAGCTGTGGGTGTTAAAAAGTACACAAATAAAAAAAAACTTCACCACAGGACACTTGTTTTGAAAGAGAGACGTTTGTGTTTCAATGCTAAGGCTTATGCTAATTTTGAGTCCTACTAAGTATTAAAACAAAGCCACAAACTGAAGAATTCTACATTAAAAATAACCAGGTAGTCTTTATTTTAATTAATTTGAATTTTAATAAGTTGTTTGTCTTCTGTTTTACAATTTTAATAAAAGTAACTGTTGGCTTTGGGGCACAGTGAGCTAGCTAACATGCTGCGGTGCACAAAGCCAATTCCCAAAATGTTTTATTTCAGTATTAAACTCTGTGGTGAAAGTGTGCAGGACTCTATCCTCATCAAGTCAGTAAATAACATTATTATTCTTGGGTGTAAAGAGAAGGACATCTGGTGTTTCTTTGTAGAGTCCTGCTCATCTCCATGGAGAACTTATGACTTTGCCAATAGACCTTTTTCACAACAGCCAGAAGTGTCCCACTGTAGGTTTACAGAACTTCCAATCAATGGTTTTCTTTGGCAAAATGTGTGTGTAAATGTGTGTCGTATTCTCCAGCAGCTTCATAAATCTGCCCCATCACCAAATCTTCAACCAACAAACTCCACAAAGAATAAACATTCTAACATGAACAATTTATCCACAACTATCAAGAGAAGAAAGATGAAAACTTAAAGGAAACAACAACCACACATTCATGACACACTGAACAAAACTATCATTATTTAAACACAATGGATTCCAGGCATTCGCAAAAAACTAGAAAAAGTAAAAAATCACACGAGGAAAAATATAGTTAAAAGGCCTCTGAAGACCAGTTAAGGTCGAAACATGTCGGCTTTGACCATTCTAATAAAGGCCTTTTAACTATATTTTCCCTCATGCAATTTTTTAACTTTTTCTACTTTTTTGGAGTGCCTGGAATCCATTGTGTTTAAGTTTTGATCCTTTTTCCAAGAGCTCCCTCTACCTGCTCCTACTAATAGGAAAACCTGCAGCAAACAGCCACATTTTTGTTCTTTCAAAACTATAATTATGTTCAGGAATAAAGCAGAAGGAACTTGTTCACTCAGACTGATTCTACAATTTAAATTAAAAATCAATTTTGATTTTGTTTTAAGTTGATATTAGCATAGACATATTAGTGCAGTTCAAATACGAGATATCTCTAGGACCATAACATTAGTTTAGTTGAGTGTGTCACTATTGCGTGGTCGTTGTTTCCTTTAAGTTTTTGTCTTTCTTCTCTTGATAGTTGTGGATAAATTCTGGAAGAATGTTTATCCTTTGTGGACCTTGTTGGTTGAAGATCTTGGTGATGGGGCAGATTTATTCCACAGACATTTTGCCACAGAAAACCATTAACTGGACGTTACACAAACTTATAGTGGGGCACTTCCAGCCATTTTGAAAAGATCTATGCCTATTGTGCACAACTCATAGTAATTGCCCTGACAAACGTTTTACTTTAAAATTGTAAACCATAATCGAGCACTTTAATTTCTCTGAGCAGATCTTCATCTCCATGTCGTAGTATATCGGTGACCCTGCTCACAGTCAGAATGTCTGTTTTTCTAAATATAAAACTACCTGTAATTGAATCATTGTGAGGTAGATCTGCACAATGCCATATCCATAGAAACAAAAAGATGACCGACCCCCAACCGAAAATGTACACAGTTCACCTTTAAATAGTGGAAGTGCGTGCCCATTGAAGCGCGCCTGTGTTGAGCTTGTGTTTGACATGCGAGGGAAAGCATCTATAAACATATCTGATATCAGTGTCACGGCGCTCACGGTGAGAGAGAGGAGCCGGATGCTCACGCCTTCCCCTTCACAGCACGGGCGCCTGGAACCCAGCGCTAATTGAATATCCTTATCTGAGTCGCCGTTCCTCCCTGCTCCGCTCCCACAGACGAGAGCGTGAGAGGCAGCGAGAGGCAGCGAGCGGCGCACTGGCATTCTTCTTCCTCTGTCGTTAGTGTATGGATTAGCTAGTCTGGAATATCGGTGTTTCAAAGGGTTTTCACACACCTCCTGGATGTAAACCCCTGAGCTCGCTCTGTGACGCAGCTGTCACGACTGCGCAAATAGCCTCTCCATGGTCATTATTAAAGCTGCATTGTGTCATTTTTTGGTTGGGGGTCCATCACCTGCTTTTTTCTCTGGATCCATCATTGCTCTGCCTGGAATGTTCCACAGTGTGACATTAAACAGCTCTACCTTACATTTAATCAATTACAGATGGTTTTACAGCTCAAAAACAGACATTCTGACTGTGAGCAGGGCGTCTCTCCACAGATCTGACCTGTAACTTCAGTCTGGTTTGGGCTCCATGATGATAAAAAGGTTTAATGCCATACTGTGAAACATTCCAGACAAAAGCAACAACATCTCCATGGAGAAAAGCATTGGGTAGAAAAGTGGAAAAAAACGTTTTAAAAAATGCACCTTTACACTGCAAAAAAGCTTGGCTGAAATTTAAGATATAAACACTTAAATCTATCAGAAAATGACTAAGTAATGAAATGATGTGTCCATGTAGCAAGATCATTTGACTTCACAACATATCTTAAAATAAACGACCTCTAGACTAGAATGAAGCGTCTCAGAACTAGTAAATCGATCATAAATCTGAAAACAAGATGAAGAATCTGATCTAAGTTTTAAAATCTTGGCCAGATCAGAGAAATTTGCAGTGCAGTTGTCTCAAGAAATTCTTGGTCATCTAAAAATCCAATGGTTTAGTTGACTACAAAGGGGGCGTGGCAAAGACTTTAAATCTATGTCATATTTCTCTGTATCTGACCCAAACTGCACTCACAAGACTACACCTGCAGGGGGAGCTCATGCAAAAACTACTGTTTATGCAGAAAAACATATAGGAAACATCATACGTTGAATCCATAGACTGTATAAAGAAGTGGACTAAGGGAGTGTGATGTCACTGGAGCTGGGTAACATTCAGAAGTTGCTGATACGATTCAGACCTCGATACATAGGCCACGATACCATACATATCTCAATACAGTGAGCTTACGATTCAATATGATTCAGTACAATATATTTAATTTTGATTTGATACAGTTCAATAAAAAATAAAGGCAAAATCACGGCTGTGATACCAAAAGTCACTTCTTGTACAAAGTTCATATGAAACACAAACATTTTAATCCTCAAAACAGTGAAAATGTCAAATGTGTCACATAAACGAGTTTCCTTCTTCTAAACAAGCAACAAAACTGGTAGCCAGGCTGGTGCCACCTAGTGCCTCCGCTCAATTTCATTTCTCTCCAAGTGACTAGATCAGGAATCAGAATACACTAGACAGTTTGCAAAAAACCCAAAAGTGCGAGTTCAGGCACCAGCCAATCAACGAAGAGCCAGACATTCTGTGTTGGCAACGATTCCCGAGATCGAGGATTTAAAGCCGGAACAAAGAGAATGTTTGGTGAATTTTATCAAGGGGAAAGACGTTATTGTCCTTCTTCCTACAGGATTTGGGAAAAGTTTAATATACCAGTTAACCCTCGATAGCGACGCATTACATACGTCATGACCAAATAACAGTGATTGGTTAAATAAAAAAAGTACCCGTCTACTGTCGAGTGAATGAATCCTAACACTGCGAGGTCAGACAGTTTCCACGAAGTGAAACCAGCTGATGAATCAGGCTACAAAACTGAAGCTGTAACAAAATAATTAAGTAAAATATACCAAAAAATATTCTTGGAGATATATCAATACAGTCCACAATATTGATACTGCATCAACACACAGTGAGACGTCGGCTCCAGTCAGATGAAGCTCACATGGCTGGAGGTTATAGAAGTGAATTTGGTGCCAAGTTCCATATGAGGAATAGGAATTTATTTATGGGCGAAATAGTGAAATAAAAACACCAGGCTCATGCAGAGTGGGTTAATATGAATGTTTTAAGATCAGAATGCCGAGGCTCACTGCAGAGAGGTCAAGTGGAAAGTCAACTGGAAAATCAATGGAGCTGGAAGCGTCCCCATGAACACTTCATATTTGGAACGTGGTGTCTAGCAGGTTAGTTATGTCCATTTATACACAGTCTATGGTTGAATCTGTCGTTTTACCAAAGAATACCAAATCTTCAGCCACATCACTCACATGCTACCTTCTCCTCCTGCTGCTGTCCCATTTAAATCCTTATCATCTAAAAAGAATCATTCTGATACTGTATGTTTATGTAGAAGTCATATTCTCGCTCCAGGACAGAATGGCAGTATGCTAATAGACGATTGTTATCTAGTAATTAGTATGTTACAAATTACACTGTGACAAACCCTCATGTGCCGCATCATTTTCGGTGCCATTTATCATTTTCTTCCATGACAAACATCAGTACACAATAAAACTGTATATCTGCCTCTGTATCTCTCTGTGTTTTCACTCCCTCCATCGCACCATCAAACAGCATTATCCAATCAGATTTGTGTATTTTTATGACACGTGTGAAACAAAGGAGCTCATTGGTCATCCATCATTTTTGAACAAAGTCACATTTCTTTCACCTCAGAGTTGATTCAGCAGAAATCCACAGTGCTACCGTCAATACACGCATCAAGAATCTTGGACTTTCAGTCATTGCGCAGTGCATACTGGGAAGGATTTTCCAAAAAAGTGAGCATCAAACCTCCATGTTTGTTTTCCCAGTGGGATGTGTCTATTGACAAAGTCGATCTTTTCAAGTCTTTTGAACCGTATCACTTTTCTTTCTGGTTCTGATATTGTCATATTTTAGTTTTGCAATTCGGACATGGTAATTGTTTGGTTGTTGGATCCTAACAGCGGAAAACAGCTCAAGAAATTAGTTTGCAAACTCTGTAAATGCAAAAGGGAATCAGATGTGTGTGACTCAAACCTCTGTTCAAACTGTTTCTCTTCCCAACGGAATTGAAAAATAGTGAAAGGTGAAGGTGATGGGCAGGATTGATCCACAGGAAGAACCAAAAAGATCATCTTTGACTGCCATCCGAGTTTGCAGCGAACATTTTGTATGTGGAGCTCCATCAAAGCGCAATGACCGGAAGTCTGAGATTCTTGATGCGTGTATTATTTTTACCTTACTTCTATGAGTGTCCCTGATTGGCTAATCCACCTGTCAATCACACCCATTTGAACTCAGGTACAGACTCACATCTTCATAAAAGTATTGAAGAAGTGTGTGTTCTGGATCCTGGCAAGTAAAATGAAGTATTTGGTCATTTTGTTTGTGTTAAAAGGAAAAACCAACAGGGGCCACATTAGAAAAGAAGCACAAAAGGGGAAAGCTATTTAATTCAGGTTAATAATAGTAGCTGTTCTTGCCAGATATGGACATTAAAAACTTGAAGGAGCACTTCTGTGACATTTCTCAATGGAACCAAGTATTTTGAGCTCTCAAAAGAGAAACAGATAAAGGATTACTCAAGCACAACTCATCACAACAGTGCTAACAACCAAACATGACCACTTTAACCAGCTTTGAACACTTCACCTTCACAAAACCAAGAGAACTAAAAAACAGAGAATCAAAACCCAGGAGAAAGGGGGTAATTATTCCTTACATGGCTGGTGTTTCTGAAAACCTACAGAGGATTTTCAGACAACATGAGATCCCGGTCTATTTGAAACCTACAAACACTTTAAGACAGAAACTGGTCCAACCAAAACACCAAGCCACAAACAAAGCAATGTGCTCTACTCCATTCTGTGCAGTGATGACTGCAGTGAACGCTACACTGGAGAAACTAAACAGACACTTCACAAGAGGATGAACCAACACAGACGAGAGAGCAGCAGTGGACCTCAGTCTGCTGTACATCTCCACTTAAAAACCACGGGCCACTCATTTGAGGACAGTGAGGTACAGATTTTAGCCAGAGAAAAGAATTAGTTTGAGAGGAGAGTGAAAGAAGCCATTTTTGTTAAGAAAGAGAATCCTTCTCTAAACAGAAATGGAGACTCAGACACCATCTATCTCCTATTTCCAACTCCATCCTCAAACCTAAATCAAAACAAACAAGAGAACAACAGGTGTAGTTAGGTCAGGTCCAGAGGTGTAGAAGCTCCATTATGACCATGAATTGTTCTGCTAATTAAACCCCACACCCTGTACAGGTCAATAGGCGAGTTTCATTGTTGACAAAAGCGTGCGTTGCATGCTGGGAATTATTTTGGTCGGCGGCAAGAAACACTAATTCAACATGACGGACGGAGCGAGAAAGCACGTAAAGGGTATTGATCCCAGTTATTTATCCACTCTAACGGCAGAGGACCCAAGACCATTTGACCAGAAGTTGGTCATAAGCATCGACGGACGACAAATCACCCTTTTCAACCCCAACAAAAAGTGGACCAAACCAAATTTCTGGTCAGAATCGCCAACTACCTGGACAAATATTCACTTCAGCGATATCCACAATGACTTGGTGGAAACTCCTGGGCCATTCACAGCAGAAAAGATGAAAACCTCCAAGAGATTTTCCTTCTTCCGTGCTTCTATTTGTGCATCCGATAATGCACCAGGAATTTACCATTATCGGGGATAAATATGCGAGATTACACACTGTGTTTGACCGCTATCGTGTTTCTTGCCTCCAACCAAAATATTTCCCAGCATGCAACTTTTAATAACAATGACGTCAGTTGAAACTCGCCTATAGGCCGAACTAACAAACAGAAACTGTAAACAAGTAGGTGTTAGTTTCAGTGTAGTTAGCTCGTCCCTGCAAACAGATATAAGAAAGTGTCCACCAGAGTCTGACAGAACTGAAGAAGCAGCTTGGATGAGCTGAGAAATGTCTTCCACCAAACTAACTTTTGTCCAGTCGACAAACTGAATTTTCTCCTCGCCATCTTCACCTCCAGTTCACAGTGGGCTGGTCCAAACAAGCGAAAATCAGATACTAATCGATACAAAGCTAGTACCAAAACTAGATACTCATTTGCGCAGGTATCAGTACTAAAAAAAGTCGCTTTTAAAAGACAGAAATGAAGCTTTCATGACTCACTTTAGAATGATGTTGAGCCGTATCAGAACAAGTAGAAGAGTCGATTCCTTAGTATCGAAATTGCGTTTGAAATGTCAGTACGGTGCCGACTGTAGTTCACGTGTGATCTAGAGCGGCGCACTAGTCTTTGTGTCTTCTCTTCTCTACAGATGTGAAGATATGTGGTACGGCCTCCAGCTACCAGCTTCTTTCACTTATCAAATTAAGTGCTGGCGTTCTCCTGTTCCCCGCGGGCCCTTTAGCGTAAATTGATTCTATTTAAAACTTTATTTTTCCAGCCTGATAAAGACGGCTGGGGAGCGGGAACTATCGGAACGCGCTCCCAAAGAATAGGTGGGTGGGTGGTTGGCGGGGGGAAGGGTTCGGGAAGAAAATGGCAGTTTGGGTAAAAAATGAGGGCACAGAACGGCAGAGTGGTTAGCAGCGGTATACAGGGGGTGTAATGAGGTAGGAGCAGCTGGATGGTCCCGGCGCCATAGAAACCACCAACAGAGAAGCAGTGAGTGTGACAGCCTGAGGAATAATAGTACAATTATGCAGTAGATGAAGGAAACATGTAGAATAGACTGCTGATATGAAGAGACGACTGCCGGGATTAAAGCTGGAGGAACTGATTTTCAGACCATCAGTATAGATAGAGGATTTAAAGACTCTATATTAACCAAAACTGACTACTGACAGTTGTTATCCATGTTATTATGTTGTTTCCTCATCAAAAACAAACCCAGAGTTGTGTTTTGTTTCATTCACACTCCTGTATTATATGAGTCTGTCTACTAGTCCAGTGTTTCCCAGACTTTTTTTCTGGGGACTCATATTTTAAAAGTCACAAACCTTCGCGACCCAAGTCAATAAACATTATTTGTTAATCACAAAATGAAAGTGGATTTGAGCATTATTGAACATTAATGAGGATATTTTATTGTTGACTGAGTGATCATGTCTCTGAACAATTAGTATTACTCAAGTTTGAAACAATGAAAAACACTGAAGCAGCGATAAAAGGATCCAGAAGTCGCCTGTTTGGACATTAAATGTAGCACATTTCTTTTTCTTTTCAACATTCAATTGAACCATCAATATTGGAGCAAAATAGTCAATAAAATAATAACTAATTACTAGATTAGATATGATACATGATATATCACAGATCTACATGCAGATCGTTAACCTGATTCATCAGATGGTTTCACTTTGTGGAAACTGTCTGACGTCGCAGCATAAGAATTTGTTCGCTTGACTGTAGGTGGGTATGTTTTTTTTTTGTTTTTTAACCAATCGCTGCTATTTGGTCATGATGTATGTAATTTGCCGCTAACAGGGTTAACTGGTATATGAAGCTTTTCCCAAATCCCGTAGGAAGAAGAACAACGTCTTTCTCCTTGATAAAATTCAACAAACATTCTCTTTGTTTCGGCTTTAAATCCTTGATCTCGAAAATTGTTGGCCAAAACAGAATGTCTGTCTCTTCTCTGATTGCCTGGTGCCTGAACTCACACTTCTGGGGTTTTTGCAAACCGTCTAGTGTATTCTGATTCCTGACCTAGTTGCTGGAGAAAAATGAAATTGAGCAGAGGCACTAGGTGGCACCAGCCTGACTAGCAGATTGTGACAAGGTGACCCAAAAAATAATAATTTCTTGCAACCCACTTGAGGGTCATGGCTCACTCTTTGGGAAACAATGTACTAATACATTTCCAAATCTAAAAACACTGTTCCACCTTGTGATGTCATGAAGTGTATGGAGTTTAAAAACACAGTGGAGAGCTTCCTGTATTACCACATGACATCACAAGGTGGAAGAGAGTGTTTGAGAGACGAACTCAACTGAAATATGCAGTTTTTTGTGTGAATGATACAAAACACAACTCCAGGTGTGTTTGTGAAGAGGAAACTTATAACATAGATCAGAAAATGACAGAATATGGGCTCTTTAAAGAAACACGTTTCTAAAGGGGCATGATTCCTGGGAAATAGAAAGATAAAAACACACTTCGGAACATTGTCTGTGGGGATCGATACGTTTTATGCCATACTGTGGAATATTTTAGCCAAAAGGACATCATTTCAACAGAGAAGTCAGGTTTGTGGAGATGCAAGCTCACTCACTGCAAGGACACGCGTTTTTCTACATTTTTCAGTGCAATAAAAAAAATCCTAAATGAAAAAAACATGGTAATATTTTAGTCTATTAGTCTAATTTTTGGTAAAAGGTGGTTTGCTCTCACAAACCTTTCACACATTGTCAGTATTCACATGCCGGACGTCAATAGTTTTAGACTTAGATCAACTTAGTTGGTCCATGAGGGAAATGATTTGGACACAGGAGCTCACACATCACAATTTATTCAAATAACAAAGACAAAAAGTATAATGGTGATAATAAATTGTAACTAACATGGCACGCTTCGGTCTGTGTGTTTTGTTGATGTGTGAATTATTTTGAACTCGATCATTTTTGCCCTTTTAGACTTGAGCCGAGCGTTGGCACGGCCCTGGCATGGCCTGGTGCCACACTTTAGCGATGACTTTTCAGATGTTATTGTGCGTCTTATCTGCACACCACAGCAGCTCTGGTCATAATAGTCTCAAAGGTCAAAGCCAGAGCCAAAAAGCACGAGAGTCCAACTAATGTGGACTATGATGCCAGATTCTCCTTAAAGGTGCACAGTGGAACTTGTTAGTTGGGGTCAGTAACCTGTTTGTTTCTGTGTCTATGTCTATGTTGAGTCTTGAATGTTCCACAGTGTGACATTAAACACCTCTACCTTACATTTACTCAGTTACAGGTGGTTTTATAGCTCAAAAATACCTGGAAAAAAAGACATTCTGACTGTGAGCGGGGTCGCTTCTATAACTTGGTGTGGTCTACATGAAAATAGAAATATAAAATATAGCATTTGTTTTGAAAATGAATTGTGGTGGACAGTTAAAACCAGAAGATTGGTTAAATCCAGCTCTCAGTGTAAGTATTTACAGGGCCCATATTGCTCTGTTTTCTGATCCATATTAAAATGTTGTTTCCTTATCACCAGCTGAGGCCTGAGGTCCAGCTCTGTGTGCTTTGTGCGTTCTGAGGTCTAAAGTCTGATGTCTGAGGTCCAGCACTGCACTCTGTGCTCTGAGGTCTGAGGGACAGCTCCAAGTTGTCATCCCCAAAACGAGGCCTTTTCTGTGCCTGCCCCCAAACTTTGGAACACTCTCCCCCCTCACATTAAGAGCGCCCCCTTCAGTCGATTCTTTTACATCTTGTTTAAAAACACTTTTACTCATCGGCTTTTAACACGGCGTCATGTGCTTCTCTGACTGATATTTATTGATTTTATTTACCATTTTTCTATTTGCGAATTTTTGTATTTTTTATGTTTTTTTATTGACTTGCTTATTTATTTATTTTAGCTTTATTTGACTGAATGTCTTCATTTATATTGTGTTACTCTGTGCAGCACTTTGGAGACTTTGTGTTGGTAAAATGTGTTGTACATATAAAGTTGGACTGAATTAGATTGAACATACTTGGAGTTTTGTTTTATTCCTTCACACAAATTCCACTCAAATTAGAGGAATTCTTCTCTCAAACAGAAAACACTCTGTTTCACCTTGTGATGTCATGTGGTAAAGTGCTTCACTGTGTTTTTAAACTCTATACACCTTCACTAGATGGTTTCAGCCCTGGAATTGTCAATCTCTACTGAACCAAACATAAAAGGAGCTTTTAACTTGAGAATTATCGCTTCATGACATCACAAGGTGAAGCAGAGCATTTTGAGGTTTGGAGATGTAGACAGAACTATAATAAAGTGTTACTCAAACATGTGTGAATGAAACAAAACACAACTCCAGGTCTGTTTTTGAGGAGGGAACATTCAACTATGGTGAGTCCATTTTGTGTTATCTGGCTCTTTAAGTATTGAAGTATTTAAGGAGTTGACCCAAATATTCAGCCCCTCCTCCTGAGACCACCAGGAGACACCGTGTACCTGCAGCAGCAGAGCCACATAGAACACTTCACTCTCTTCTCTTTCCATGTGTTTGTAAAGCTCTTGTGATGCTCCAGCTCAGTGCGCCGGGCTGTTTAGGCACAGCTCCTTCTTCTGCATTATTTAACGTGAACATGGCAGAGCCGTGATGGACGACGGTGTGGGACGTGAAGCGTTAACGGGACCTACTTCACAACAGCGGAGCTTGTCTCCATGGAGCTGTTTTGCCAAGAATATTCCACACTCAAGTATTAAACCAGTCTACTGCATGTCCATGAAGATGAGCAGAAACAAAACTATGTCCAAGATACAGATCAGATCTGTGAAAAGGCGTCTCCGTGTGTACTAGAATGCTTGTTTTTCATGGTATTTTAAGCAATAAAACATCTGTAATTGAATAAATGTAAAACAGCCAAGTTGACGTCTGTACTGTGGAACATTCCAGGCAAAACAATCACATCTCCATGGAGACGAGCAGGTGGTGAACCCTCTACCAGAGAAGTTACATTCTGCACCTTTAAAGAGGGAGTGTCCTGTTGATTTGAGTCAACTAGTGCCACTGCCCATCGATTTGAGCTCCTGAGGCAGAAGTGGAGTAACACGTCACATTTTAAAAGTGTTTTGTTTTTATTGTCTGTTTGGACCAGTTAAACATCGACATGTGTGTGTTAGATTTGCAGCAGAAAACCTGCGTTACCTGATTGAATAGTTTGGATTTAATATTTGATTTTATCATTATCATTTTAATTACTTCATATTTTATTTTGTTTCCATGTGTAGAAAATGTGACTTTGTTTAGAAAGGTGCTGTATAAATAAAATATCTCTATATTATAATAGGAAATTCACACTGAAGCCTGTGATATTTAGTCTGATTCATCAGCCGGTTTCACTTCATAGAAACTGTCTGACCTCGCAGTGTTAGAATTCGTTTGCTCGACAGTAGGTGGATACTTTTTTATTTAACCAATCGCTGCTGTTTGGTCGTGACGTATGTAATGCTCTGTTAACGGGGCTAACTGGTATATTAAACTTTTTACTGTAGGAAGAAGAACAATAACGTCTTTCCCCTTGATAAAATTCACCAAACATTCTCTTTGTTCTGGCTTTAAATCCTCGATCTCGGAAATCGTTGCCAACACAGAATGTCTGACTCTTCACTGATTGTCTGGTGCCCGAACTCACACTTAGAGTTTTTTTTTTTTACGAACCGTCTAGTGTATTCTGATTTCTGACCTAGTCGCTGGAGAGAAATGAAATTGAGCAGAGGCACTAGGTGGCACCAGCCTGACTATATGATATTAGCATTAAATATATAATATTAAATAGACAATACAAATATTTAACGCTGTTTAATATACATTTTTCAGTGTTTCCAGTCATTTCTTTCTCTTCTATGGTGGTAGTCTTATGTGATAGAAGATATAGGCCTGTCGAAATGAGCTACCTCGACCCATATTCATATAAATGATAGAATAATGATGATTACAGTGGGAGCATTATTCGTTGGCTAAATTAGCGTGTCGATTAATGCTCCCGTTAGTCGAATACTACTGTCAAAATGAACTACCTACGTATATTCATATAAATTAGTTGAAATTTGACACAACTAAGGTATAAAATATGATCACTGTGTACAAACAGCATCAAACCTGCGTCTCTAATCCAAACAAATCTGTTGTCAAACTGGAGAGGTTGGCTTTAATGGATCTATACAACTGTAAACAGAAAAATGTAAGGTAGCTTATTTCGACGGGGTAGCGTGAATCGATAGACGTCACTGTTGATTTAGGCTGCTGGGAGCTCATTTCGATGGGGCAGCCCATTTCTACCAGGTTATAATTCTGTTCTCTTATCAAAAACACGCCTGAAGAGGTTTTACATGTCACCCGTGCATGTTTGAGTAATTTAGCGATCTCTCCCTGGCCCTCATTGCGGTTAGCTGTGTGATCCTCAACAATTTCGCAAATATGACAGTAATCTCTATTATTTGGTCACCCGTAATGCTTCGTTATGTTAACTGTCTTCACAGTTTAAACAGATCACGTGCAGGCGATTAGCTCAGTTCGCTCTGACTTTTCCTTGAATATTTATCCGCACATACAGCCAGAGGAAAAGCAGCGCGCCGACCCAGCCGAGTACAACGTATGGAGCAATGCGGCGTTAACCCAAGAGACCAGCAGCACTCAGCCTGATGCGTGTCCCCGGGCTAGAGCAGAGTAGAAAAAGAAAAAGAAAAAGGAGGAGGAGGAAAAAGGGGCCATCCTTGTATGTTTTCAGAAAGGCAAAGGAAGCGGACGCGATGCGGGGGGAGGATACACCGACATACATCCAGGCACTTACGGGGGTTTTGCCATGAGAGCGGCATATATTTCCGAGCACGGAGAAGAGTCAAGGGCGAAGAGGAAGAGGAGGGTGAGTTAACTCTGATGAAATAGACTTGTACATGTGACATCTCCAGCTCGGCCCTCGGGGACTACAGCCAATCACTGTCAAGCAAAACACAGCGACTCAGGGTATGCACGTCCACACGAGCATAACTCCACTCTAGTGCCGTCACCGCAGTAATGCTTTTATATTCCCTTCGTTACAACATGCATCTATTTAAACATGCTGGTTTTCCGACACATTTTAGTATTGCTATTCTGACACGTCATCATTATTATTATTTTTATTTTTTTTTATGTAGGCTGTATGATGTTTTCCGCAGATCGCCTACATGACCAAATGAATGAAGCACAAAGAGCCCACGTGGCCACCGTTTTATATTAGATATTTTCCCGAAGGCTGGCCTCTTTTTTAAATGCACGACGATCAGTTAGGACATTTTCCCACTGCCTGATCTCCGCTGTGGCCCAAGTACAGAGGCTTTGCACCGTCATGTGACCCTTATAGCAACGGTACCTACGCCGCCATGACACCGGGCACACTATGTCACTGACTTCAGCAGCATCGGAGAAACATGGGCAGGTTTTGTTGTGTATTTGGTTGTTCTAGAAGTTCTGAAAGGCATAAAACGAATTGTTTCTTCACTGTTCCTCTGAAAATGACTCATCAGGAGCTCAAACAAGGGAATTATGGGAAAAAAAACAACCTGAAATTATGGTTAGAGAACATAAACCGCGAAGAGTTTTCCTATGGTACCATCAAGACACACTCACGTCACTTTCATCAAGGTATTTGCTATTTAAATAGTTTCATAGTTTATTTGATGAGAGAAGCACATTTACTGAACTAAAATGTAAAAAGAAAACATTTGCAGTGTGAGTGGCAGTAGAAACTGGATCTTCCAGCGCACATATAAACATGTCACTCGTCGTAGGACCCATGTTTTCTTTATTGTCTTGCTTATTCACAACTATGTCTTCTAGAATGAATCACTTTTTGTGAGTGGATCTTTCTTACGTTCGTGAGGATCTTTTCATGTCCGATTCTTTCGAGGTTCGTCTCACAGACTCTTCGACTCGTGCTCCATGTTGATCATAGGAGCCCAGTGTGGGTTCGTTGAATTGTAAACTAGTGCAGGTTTTCCTGGATAAATTAATGAAATTTTTGTTCAGTAAATGTGCTTCTTTCATTAAATAAGTTATGAAACAATTTAAATCGCAAATACCTTGATGAAACTTTGAGTGTCTTGATGGTATCATAGGAAATCTCTTCATGGTTTATGTTCTCTAGCCATAATCCGCGTCTTTTTTTCGATAATTCCCTTGTTTGAGCTGCTGATGAGTAATTTTCAGAGGAACAGTGAAGAAACAATTCGTTTTATGCCTTTCAGAGCGTCTAGAACAACCAAATACACAACAAAACCTGCCCATGTTTCTCCGATGCTGCTGAAGTCAATGACATAGTGTGCCCGGTGTCATAGTGGCGTAGGTACTGTTGCTGTAGGGGTCACGTGACGGTGCAAAGCCTCTATTCTCTGATCAAGAGCTTTACACCAGTCCAAACATCTTATGATATATGTGAGCGCAAATAGGCTGTCACATTCATATTATTCATGTCAGAAAAGCAGAATGTTTGAAAAGCAGTAAAGTGCCAAAAAAAAAAGTCGAAGTAGTGGGATGCTTGAAAATGAATGTTTATGCCTCTACTCCGACAATTAGATGTCAATGTGTAAATAACAGTATTTAAACACTCAGGGTCGTGTGTGGACACTCTAGCACAGGGGTGTCCAAACTTTTTTCATCAAGGGCCACATATCTAAACACAGACAAAGCAGAGGGTTGATCGAGGGCCATAGACTGGTGCTCAATAGAGTGATTGAAATGTTTAACACGTTAGAATGAGCCATCAGTCTTTAGTCACGCTAAGATCCTCAAAACCAAACACTAAATATTAAATATTGGCTTTATCAAAGTGGATTTTCAGAAAACTTGCAGTAAATAGTTAATTTTCATTTGATGTAAGGTCATTTGGGCCGAGTCACCTGGAAGCCTGAGGGCCAAGAAAAATTTGTCCGAGGGCCGCATTTGGCCCACGGGCCGTAGTTTGGACATGCCTGATCTAGCATGACTGAGCTCTGCTGTTGTCATGACAATAATACAATTTCAAACTTGATTTCGATACTAAGGAATAGACTCGATACTCAGTACTGATTCTGATACCACGATAATAATAAAAACATTCTTTCTTTAGACACTAGAATGTAATTATCAACATTAAATCAGAGTACTGTCTTTTATATTTTGCAGCAGACTTACTGTGATCTCAAGAGCTGCTGATATAATCTGTCTGTACCATTTTTGCTCAAATACATGGAAAATGTCTTGCTTTGCCTGAAAGATCTCACAGTGTGGCACTGAACTCATCTATGTAGCATTTATTCAATTTCAGGTGTTTTACTGCTCAAAAATACTAAGAAAAACATAAATTCTTACAGTTGGTGAGCTCGCATCTCCACAGATTTGACCTGTAAATTGGCTTCGAGGCATTGTTTAATGGTACAGTTGCCACGTTTACATGAGAGCTTTAATCCTGAATAAAACTAATTTAATTCTGAATAAAAAGTCATTCTGCTAAAGACCATGAAAACACTAAATGCCTAATGAAAATAAGCAGGTGTTTTATTCTGATTTTAAAGCCGAATTAATTTATTCCTGGATCATGTAATTGTTTATTCTTCTTAAAAATAATTGCGGTTGTTCGATGCATGCTCGTGGGGTCGCCCTTTTGACGTGATCCAGACGATCTGGCTCCAACAGAGAGAATTCTCCACCTGCTGCTTCATGATCATTGGAACGACTCCGAAAAAGTTTGTATTGTGAAACTGAGATGACAAAAAAGCTGGTAGCAGCTGAAGTGTGTATTTATTTCCGGTAGATGTAAATACATTTGTGCGCCCCCTGTCCAATCAGAACCTTCCCCACCCCCAGACGCTGAGTGGAATTAAATAAAGACGACCTAACGTGTTTTCCATGTAAACCTTAATTCAGAATGATTATTTCCATGTAAACTCGAAGGAGAATATTTGAATTCCAAACTATTTAATTCAGAATAATTCATTCGGAGTTTAAAAAAAAACATCATGTAAACGTGGTCAGTGTGGGACATTCTAAACAAAGCAATAACATTTCCGTGAAGACAAGCAGGTGCAGACCCTCGATGTTGGCGTTTAATGAACAGGTTTTGACATTGTAACCGCACAGAACAACAGAACCACCAGAAAAAGACTTGAAATTCCACACTGGACACGTGTGGAGCCATTAATGTTGGACATGGGAGTAGCAGGCGCCTCTTAGCAGTGTAATGGCCAACAAAGACCTGCTTAGCGCCGCATTACTCATAGTCCTGTGTTGTGATGGTGCCCGCCACAGATCAATAAGGTAATTAGCCATAAAGTATATGCATGGGCGCGATACATTATATGGCTGGCATCTCTTGGCTGAGATGGGCCCAGAATTACCATAGAAATGAGCTGTGGTCCTTTATTAAGCTAAGAGGCACGTTTGAAGGCTTGGCACGGCGAGCAGCGTCCGACAGACGGATGTGGATACAGCGAGACATACACGCATTAGTGAGCAGATACATGTGAGGCCGACAGACCAAGAAGTGCAATTCATTTGAGCAGGTTTTTTTAAGGTGCACTGTGTAACTTTTCTGGTAGAGTGCCCACCATGAGCTTGTTTCCATGGACAGTGTTGGGAAGGTGACTTTTAAAATGTAATCCCCTACAGATTACAGATTACATACCCTAAAATGTAGTTTGTAATGGAATCCATTAAATTACTTAAGGTGAGTAATGTAATCTGAATACTTTGGATTACTTGATTTGTTGTAGAGAAGCAAAGACCAGGAAATCTTCACATAAGACATTTTGTCTGATGAAAGAAAATAAAAAGACCAGATTTTACAGAACCAAATTAAAAATATTATCGATATAAAACGAGGAGACACGTCCACACAGCAGGATTTAGTCCTGTTAGGTCCTGTTTGAGACATAGTTTAGACCTGGTTTGGACCTGGCTTAGTCCTAGTTTAGTAGTAGTTTAGACCTGGTTTAGACCTGGTTTAGACCTGGTTTTAGTCCTAGTTTGTACCTGGGTTTAGACCTGGTTTAGTGTCCGGCAATGAGTGGAATTACCACAAAAAAAAGGAATATAGCCCAAAATGTGAAAATAGGAAAATACTTCTGTGTAATCCATTTATTTCAACCAAGTAACTGTAATCCAATTACCACTCACTGAAACAGTAACTGTAACTGAATACAGTTACTCATAATTTGTACTCTGATTATGAAACTCCGGTACATGTAATCTGTTACTCCCCAACACTGTCCATGGAGATATTTTTACAGATTTCACAGTTTCACCTCTGTTGCATTTATTCAGTTTTAGGAGCTTTACTGTTCATATATAATACAAAAACATATATTCCTACAGTGAGTGAGTTCGCTTCTCCACAGGTCTGACCTGTAACTTGGCCTGAAGGCATTGCGGGCTTGTCTCCATGGAAAGAGATAAGCTGAATGCCATACTGTGGGACATTCAAGATAAAGCAGTAACATCTCCATGAAGAAGCAGGTGGTGGACCCTCGACCAGAAAGTTACACAGTGCACCTTTAAAACAGACCTATTATACAAAATCTACTTTTTAGAGCTTCGGGTCTTGTTATAATTGTTTCCACTTCTTATTTACCCTCTTGAAGTTGTATTTAACATGATGCATGTTTGAGTATCTTTGTTCGTGTGTATTGGTCGGTGCTGTGGTCAAACGAATACTTAACAAAGACTTGTTTTAAATGGTGTTGCTAAATGTCCTGAGGGTGGCTAAGAGAAGATAAACAACAATAACAGCTTTCCGGGTGGTCGTCCACATTTTTCTTCAAGTTGGACACATGAAACTGGAATGAGGCGGCTAGTGCGTTAGCTATGTCCATTCATATGTACAGTCTATGCACAAAACATAATAAAACACTTGAAGTGTGGACGTGACGTCATGTTCCAGATCTGAGTGGGTTTGCAGAGAATAAAAGAACGCAGCACTAGTGTGACAGAGGTGTGTGTGAGTGTTGGTGGGGGTTGGAGGGGCCGATGGAGCAGATTGGCAGCCTCACTTCTGTCAGTCTGCCCCAGCAGTCGCATCAGTGTCATCGACTGTATAAAGAAGTGAACAAAACGAGTATGACGTCACCCAAATGAAGCTCGCGGCGCCATTACAGGAGTCAATTTGGAGCCAAGTTTCATATTAGGAATAGGAATTTATAAACAGACAAAATATTGAGATAAAAACTCCAGGATCATGTAAAGTGGGTTAATATGAACATTTTAAGACCAAAATGATGAGGCTCACAGCAGCAGTTACAGAGAGCAGGGCCATCATTTTTCAATGTAAAGTCAATTGGAGTCAGAGTTGATGGAGCCAGAAGCATTTCCATGAACACTTCCTTTTAGATCACGAGGGCTAGTGGGTTAGCTGTGTCCATTTCAGTCTCTGCTGAGTACAGACTGAATGAATAATGAGTTTGAGCTTTTCCCGGTCCTTCTGGCAGCTCTCGTAGCTCCACACATTAGTGCACAGAAACATGACGAGGTCCCAGAATGCTTTGGGAGATGTGGGCACATGCGTAAAGGAAAGCCCCAACATGCTTTCACCTCTTTGTGTTCCACTGGACTGAGAGAAACTCAATCCAGCGCGGCGTGTTCAGTGTGTGGACGCACTGAGACGAATCGCTACGGCAACCATTCAACAGGCCCGCCACACACACACACACACACACACACACACACACACGGACTCAAAGGTTGGGGGTTCATCACCTGCTTGTTTCTATGGATATGTCATTGTTCTGCCTGGAATGTTCCACAGTGTGACATTAACCCCTTTAAAATAATCACACCTGTGTCCTTCATAACAAAAGTGTACACTGAAAAAAAAAATACCACAACGTTTTTATTCTGTACAGATTTTTGTCCAACTTTTTATATCAGTGTCTTCATTTACTTGTGCTCTAATCATACATTTAAAATATACATAATATTTTGAAATGTTAACCCCTTAAATGACATTTTTGACAGTTAAAGTATCAAATTATGTGCATGAAAAAAAGAAAAACAAACATTCTATATCTTTCAAGTAATTTTAATTTGTTTGCCTCAAATAATTACGTCTGTGGCCTTCAGTGTGGACTAACATGTACAAATGTCTTTCTATTGATACAACCTTGTAATAGAAGATACACAGTAAAAAGAAAAATATAAAAAAAAATGTAAAAAGACCCTAAAACTAAATATTTTGAAGGGTTTTCAACACCAAAGAATGAAAAATACATCAAAAAGTAAAAAATATACTGGTAAAGTTATGGTAGAAAAAAAAGCCATATTAAACGAAGTCAATGGGACAAAAATGTACCACGAGTTTTGATTATAAACTGTTTGATTAATGTGATCTTGAAATAAAACACAGAAATCAAAAATGCATCACCAAATACACAAACTGGCCAATTGTGTACCGATTTGGTGCAATATGGCCAAAGTTACGCAAAAAAAAGAAAAGTTGAGATGTACAAAAATGTACCTCGGAGTGAAAGAGGGTTAAACAGCTCTGCCTTACATTTATTCAATTACAGGTGTTTTTTGTTGTTGTTTTTTTTTTTTTTTTTTTAACTCAAAAATACCTCGAAAAACAGACATTGTGACTGTGAGTGGGGTTGCCTCTCCACAGATCTGACCTGTAACTTGATCTTGTTGGGTCTGCATGATGATAGAAAGGTTTAATGCCATACTGTGAAACATTCCAGACAAAGTAATAACATCTCCATGGAGAAAAAAGCTACACAGTGCACCTTTAACTCTTCCCCCCTAGAAGACGACATTTGACGACCCCCTTGTATCTTTAATGACGTGTTTTGAAACCATCGCTATACCAACTAAGACGTGATTTGATGACGAGTTGAAGAAGTGAAATGGAAAAACAACAGGTAAAAACAGGTGTACACTTGGCTATACTGTATCTGTTGATATGAAATCTGTTTAAATACTTTGACAAATATATTTAATTTTTTTTTTTTTTTTATGAATAGTACTCAGAACATGCCGATATCAGATGCTGAATGTAGTTTTTTGTTTTCGATTTTGCACCTGACCAGGTAAACTCTCATTTTCAGTGAGCTGTTATACACCTATAAATGAGTTGAATCACATTTAAACATCCAGAAATGAAGAGTTCAGAGTCTAAGGTTTCCAGAGATACAAATATGTCTGTGTTACAATTAAGTTCAGGAGTGTGAAAATAATTTATAATCCCTCGTGGAAGTCTGTTTTCTTTTATGCAGTGATGCTGTATGGGCAGTTCTATTCATATATGTACGGGTTGTTCCTAGTGGGCGTCCAAGGGGGAAAGAGTTAAAGGGTCTATGGGCCCGGTCAAGCAGAAGTAAACATCAAGGCCAAAAATTCAAGTTAATTCATCTGATATAAAAATGTATTGAACAGATACATATGTACTCTAGTTTATGAAACTGTTGACCTTTTTTCTGTACCATTTTTGGTTCTAAAGTTCCATATGTTTTAAACAGACCATGTATGAAACATGGAATAAAAAAATTTTCCCAAATTTCAAAGACCTGCAAATCATGTAAATAAATGGATGTATTTCATCATATCTTGTGTTATTCCATCTTTGAACTGTTGATGAAGGTTCATAATTTATTTTTATTTTTTTTTTTATGTATTTAAAATGATACAGATTTGCTTGGAAGGACTGACATATTTTATAGAAATAGTTTCTTTCATTTTGAAGTAATATTAAAGTATTCAGAAGAAAAAAGCGACAAATGATGTAAAATCCTGCACCTTCTACTTGTTTGTACAATTTTCCCTCCGTTACTTTTCCCTCCGTTACCATGACCTTTCTTAATAAAAAATCTCATGAGTCAAAAAGTAAGAGGTTTTTCAACCTAATCTTGTACCATATGGTAGAAAACTATATGAAGCAAATATTCAAACCAGTTTGTTAAGGATATGGAAGTGAGAACCACTAGTTTATCACTGTTTGGATTTATTGCCCAAAAAGTGCTGCATATTTCATTCCCTCTGTTACCGACATGAGTTTTTAAATTTTTTGTCTTGAACTTGAAAGAATATCACAGGTTTAACTTGACCCTGTTGGAGTGTAACTCTTTCCTACATTCTGATACTTTACTTATTTCAATAGTCCTCTAGTTTCTGAATAAGAAACATTTGAATGTTAAAAATCTGCCTGTTTCCCTCCGTTACCACTTGACCGGACCCACATATGACACTATTTTCTGATCTATGTTCTAATGTCGTTTCCTCATCACAAACAGAGCTGGAGTTGTGTTTTGTTTCATTCACATGTTTAACACACAAACCCTGCACATTTAGAACAAGTTTTTTTCTCAAACTTCCACCTTGTGATGTCATGTGGTAATACAGGAAGTTCTCCACTGTGTTTTAAACTCCACACACCTTCATTAGAATCATTTGGATAAAGAGTTAATCAAACATGTGAATGAAACAAAACACAACTCCAGCTCTGTTTTTGAGGAGGTAACAATACATACTCAAAGTTAATGGACTTTAAAATGAAACACAACAAATGTTATATAGTATATGTTTGATTGTCATAGATCACTGAGCTAGTTTGAAATTCGTACCAACTGTTGCACATCACACACAAAAAAAAAACTGTGTGACTAAGATAAATGCATAATATAAATGCATAGTGAAGCGCAGAGGGACTGTATGGAGTTTCAAATGCTTTTCTCTTCCAGGAACTGAGCCAACGCCACTGAGCGCACGCCTGGAATGTTTACAATAATACCACATCCTTTCTCAAGTTAAAGAGCCGTGTTTAAAAGGACACTAGAGACAGATCTGCACACATCAGAATGAAAAACACATCACTGAAAATCATTTTGAAAACCACAGCACTGAGAGTGTTGTGGATACTGTAATTGTATTGTAATATTGAGGAACATTTTGTGCTTTCTTACTCTGTGTAAGTGTCCTGTTTGGTGAAGCAGGTCATTCGTCTTGACACGTCTTAAAGAATCCAAATGATGATTATGTCTGCTGTACAGTTGTGCTATTTGACTGCTAACTAATTTCCTCCATGGAGATGTTTTTGCTTTGTCTTGAATGTTCCACAGTATGGCATTAAACCTTTCAATCTTCATGGAAACTAAACCAGACAGTGTTGAGAGTAACAGATTACATGTACTGGAGTTACGTAATCAGAGTACAAATTATGAGTAACTGTATTCAGTTACAGTTACTGTTTCAGTGAGTTGTAATTGGATTACAGTTACTTTCTTAAAATAAATGGATTACATGGCGGGATTTTCCTGTTTTCACATTTGGGGCCATTCATTGCCAGAAACTATACCAGGTCTAAACTAGACCTAAACCAGGACCAAACTAGACCTAAACCAGGACTAAAACCAGGTCTAAATCAGGTCTAAACCAGGACTAAACCAGGACTAAAACCAGGTCTAAATCAGGTCTAAACCAGGACTAAACCAGGACTAAAACCAGGTCTAAATCAGGTCTAAATCAGGTCTAAACTAGATCTAAACCAGGACTAAAACCAGGTCTAAACCAGGATTTAACAGCTTTTTATTTTATTTTATCAGACAAAACTTCTCGTCTTTGCTTCTCTACAGCAAATCAAGAAATGCAAAGTATTCAGATTACATTACTCACTTTACGTAATTTAATAGATTATGTTACAAACTACATTTTGGTGTGTGTAATCTGTAATCTGTAGGGGATTACATTTTAAAAGTCACCTTCCCAACACTGCAGACCAAGTTACAGGTCAGATCTGTGGAGAGGCGACCCCACTTACAGTCAGAATGCCTTTTTTCCTGGTATTTTTGAGCTATAAAACCACCTTATAACCACAGAAATAAACAGGTGACGGACCCCCAACCAAAAAGTTACATAGTGCACCTTTAACAAAATACAGATCGGTGAAATCAAGACATTTTCTGAGCAATGGTGCCTTGAATGCAGGAGAATAAAGATTACTTGACATTCTCTATGTTTAACATTACATTTTCAAATTACTGGTAATTGTTCTGAAGGAAATAGTTCAGAATTCAAATATTCTCCTTTGAGTTTACATGGAAATAATAATTCCAAATTGAGGTTTACATGGGAAACATGTTAAATCGCCTTTATTTAATTCCGTCCCATGTCTGGTGGTGGGGAAGGTTCTGATTGGACAGAGACATTAAAGTATTTATGTCGACCGGAAGAAAACACACACTTCAGCTGCTACCGGCTTTTCTGTCATCGCAGTTTGTCTTTACTCCACGGACACAAACATGATCCAAACTTTTTCTGCAGTGGTTCTGATGATAATTGCGAAGCAGCAGCTGCAGAATTCTGTCATCACACTTTACGTCTGTCGGCTGAGGAGGAGAGGGGAAGAGTGTTGGAGAAGGAGGAAGAAGACAAAGTGAGTGTGAGGCTGCTTCTACCTCAGCCCACTCCCACATCCCGCTCACAAATCCAAAGAGACGTGGATCAAAGTCCGAAGTCAGGACTGGTGGAGTCAGACCGTCCGAAACGCGTCAGAAGGACGACACAACGAGCGTAATTATTTTTAAGAAGATTAAATATTTACATGATCGAGGAATAAATTAATTCAGCTTTAAAATCAGAATAAACTACCTACTTACTTCAGAATTAAGTTTAATTCTGAATAATCATTTATATTAGGAATTAAGTGTTTAGGTCTTTAAGTTTTTTAAAGCTTAATTCATTTTTATTCAGAATTAAATAATTTTTATTCAGAATTAAAGCTCTCGTGTAAATGTGACAACTATGAAGTTACAAGAAGAGTATGTACATATGCACTGTTCAAGTCTTATATTTCACAAAATGGACTCTTGTGAGCTTTAAAACATGTTATAATGTTGTTACCTTCATCAAATCAGACCAGGACAGAAGTTGTGTTTTGTTTCATTCACACATGTTTAATTCAGCCTTTATTATTGTTAGTCTGTCTACATCTCCAAAGCTCTAAATGCTTTGTTCTTCTTGTGATCGTACAGATCAGCAACTCATCGGCTGAAATCATCCAAATGATTGTAACAAAGGCGTATGGAGTTTAAAAACACAATGGAGCACTTCCTGTATTACTACATGACATCACAAGCTGTAAAAGAGTGGTTTCCATCTGAGAAAAGAACTAAATATGCTGGATTTCCGTGATAAACGTGTGACTGAAACAAAACACAACTCCTGGTCTGTTTTTGAAAAGGAAACAAAGATCAGAAAATAGTGTAATATGTGCCCTTTAAGTCTGAGCCAAAGTGAGAGAAACCACAGCAGCTCTCACACTTTTGACAAACTCTTGTGATGGATCTGTGCCTCTGAACTTTGAGGAAGTCGAGTAGGTTGGACAGAGGATGTTCTCAGCGTACTCAGAGGAAATGGTCTGTTTGCCCTGACTCCTTCTACGTAGAACTCACACACCACAATATTACATTCATACAAGTTTCAGACGTACACTGCCAGTCAAAAGTTCGGTAGATTTTCTCATTTGTTTCTCTTCTTTAGTTCCACGATTATTTGCATTGTACATTCTCAATGAAGGCATCAAAACTATGAACAGATTAATCCAGAGCGCAGTAAACAAAAAATGAACTGAGCTGAAAAATATCCACCATTTGCTTTGATCACTGCTTTATATTTTTAGCTTTTCTTAACCCTGACAAGGCACAGCGGTGAAGTGAAAACCATTTCAGGAGATTGCATAATGAAGGACAAAGACTGCACCGCTGACAAAGCAAAGGGAAGAGTTTTAATTTGTTGAGTTATTTAAAGTTGTGCTCTGTAACTTTTCTGGTTGGGCGTCCGTCACCTGCTTGTTTCTGTGGAAATGTCATTGCTCTGCCTGGAATGTTCTAGCCTGATTCATCAGATGGTTTCACTTCGTAGAAACCGTCTGACCTCACAGTGTTAGGATTCGTTCGCTCGACAGTAAGCGGTTACTTTTTTATTGCTTTTTTTTTGCTATTTGGTCGTGATGTATGTAATTTGCTGCTAACAGGACTAACTGGTATATTAAGCTTTTCTCAAATCCTGTAGGAAGAAGGACAATGATGTCTTTCCCCTTGATGAAATTCACCAAACATTCTCTTTGTTCCAGCTTTAAATCCTCGATCTCGGGAATCATTGACAATACAAAATATGTGGCTCTTCACTGATTGGCTGGTGCCTGAACTTGCACTTCTGGGGTTTTTATGAACCGTCTAGTGCACAGGTGTCAAACATAAGGCCCGGGGGCCAGATCCGGCCCTTTAATGTGACCCTCGGCTGATTTTCTACTAAAATATTTTAATTATATTTTCTATTTAAATATCAGTAATTTTTTGTGGTGTTTATCACAGCAGCGTCTCTGTACGTGGCCCCTCCCACCAGAGCAGCACAAATGAAGACTTGTCTCTTTCCAAACGCTCTTAAAGGACGATCGTTTTCACTGTTGACCGTGACACCCTCATCAACAAAATGTCAAAAATGCAGTGCAGGATTTTACAACAAAAATTGACTTATTCCTATTGACATACAAGTTAATGTTAAAACATTGTGTTGAAATTATATTTTTCTTAAAGTTTCAGGTTGAGAAAAAGAAAAAGAAAGAGTTCATCAATTAAAAAAGATTTCTGTAATAGATTTGTGTTTCTCTACACAAATATTTAACTTATTGTTATTTTTGGGGTTTATATGACATGAGTTTTCTGATCCAGTCCCTTTGGGATCAAAATAGGTTGGATAGGGCCCCCGGACCAAAATGAGTTTGACACCCCTGCTCTAGTGTATTCTGAAGAGAAATGAAATTGAGTGGAGGCACTAAGGGGCGCCAGCAAGGTAGGAATGTTCTGCCGTATGATATTAAGCAGTTTTTATTTTACATGTATAATTACACATGGTTTTATAGCTCATAAATATCCAGAAAAACAGGCGTTCTGACTGTGAGCGGGGTCGCCTCTCCACAGATTGGACCTGTAATTTGGTCTGGTTTGGTCTCCATGATGATAGAAAGTTTTATTGCCATACTGTGAAACATTCCAGACAAAGCAATAACATCTTCATGGAGAAAAGCATATCACACTTCATGTATTTGATGTCTTCTGTGTGTATATGAAATGTATAAAGTAGTAAACAGAAACAGAAAATTCAACACCAAATGACTGATGATGTGTCCAAACTTTTGACTGGCAGTGAACATTCAGACAGACACACTTTTCCTGTCTCCAAACTCATGACAATCACAGTTTAACAGACTCTAGAACATCACACTAAGTAAACTAAACGTAAAATCTGCAAGTAACAACAAATCCAGAAAGTACAGCATAACAACAAAAGCACAAAGAAATGATCCATGATAAAACAAGGGTTTAACGAAATCCAAATCTCTCAGTACGATATTTTCACGATATACATGTCATGGTACGATGTTTATTGACATTTTGTAGAGTCCAACAGAACTGTGAATGTTCTACTTCTTCCTCTTAAAATGCTGTGGCAAGGCCTAAGATTTAAAAGTGCTCAGAACAGTTATTTCTTCATGTAGTCTGCACTTAAACGCAGCAAAGGATCATAGTCTATGTAGTTCCCTTTGTTTTTTTAAGCTATTTCACCAGACCAAAAAAAAGTGTGAATTCAAGTAAGACACACTTTTACAACCCTCATTGTTTATATTCATACAAATGCATCGATGTGTTCAAAGACTTTGTGAAAGTTCTATTAGTTACAAGTTTTTTAGTTGAAATATTGATTTATTTTTATTACAGTGTGGTAATGGTTTAATTACCAATAATTAACTTTCAATGTATTTACATCGTTACTTATCCTTCAAAAACTACTGAGGACATTTAAAAGTGCTCAGAACAGTTATTTCTTCATGTAGTCTACACTGAAACGGAGCAAAGGATCATGGTCTTTGTAGTTCTGTTTGTTTTTTAAGCTATTGCACCATAACTATTCATTTAATAAGTGAAGAGACTTGTAATTCGATATATTGTGATGGTCCACGATGTTATTGTGAGACCTTTGATGATGACGATATCACAATATTTCGGTAAAATAAAATAATCTCAATAAACATTTTCCAAATCCAAATGATGCTTAGAACAATAAAAAATACCAGATGCAATACAATTCTGTGATTTTCCAAGACTGAGTGGACCTCGACAGCAACAGGTTTCGCATATCGCTTCCCACTTAACCTAATGCCTTTGTATCCTTGGGCAAGACACTTTCACTTCCAGTTGCATCTAAAGCAGACAAAGTAAAACTGTCTAGTCACAAAATGTATTTTCTTGAGCTCCCAGGTTCATATTTAAAGGTTTAGGATGCAACGTTTTCATCAAGTTCATAACATCTCCACAGAGAAAAGCATTTCGCAGACACTCCACCGAAAAAGTTACACAATGCAGCATTAAATCCCAAACGGCTGAAACAAAACTCTACACAAACCCTCTCAAAACTCCTCTTCCAAATCATTGCATTCCTTTAACAGTAAATAGCTGAGTCTCCACACAGTAGCAACCGTAAAAAAGTACAAATAAAAAAACATATTGTGATTCACCTCCCAAATCCTCCGTGCGCTCCGGCCTGCTTCGCCATGGCAACACCACACACAAATCTATTTCAGCCCCAATGCCAGCTTCTACGCCACATTCAAACCGGGCAAACAGGCATCAATTATTAAGAGCTCCTCGTGCTGGTACTTACAGCGCTCTCTGCTTTGCCAGCTGCCGTACAGTGGAAGAGGACAGGCTGGTCGGGGGAGCATTGTTAGCCTTATCTCAGATCTCCTGCCTGGGCCCCTCCTTCGTCACACACGGGCCCTAGGAGGATGTGGAGCCTGGAGGTTGGAGCTGGGAGCGGGCTGGTATTTTATTGTTCCAGGCGGGAGAGAAGGGTGCGACTGGGGTGTGGGTTGGGTGGATGACAGATGACTGGTCAACAAACGCAGACAAAGAGGAATCATTACGGAGACTGACGGAAATGTTTGAGTATCGGAGATCAGATACTAGACACTGGGACTAATATCGAAGCGAACTCGTTTGAGCAGGTATCGATACTAACACAGAGTCACAATCACAGAACAGAAATGCACCTTTCCTGAATAACTTTAGAATGACCTTGAGCTGTGTCAGAGAAGACCAAACAGACTTGTATACGCCCTAGCCTGATTTATCAGCCGGTTTCACATTTGTAGAAACCGTCAGACCTCGCAGCGTTAGAATTTGCTTGCTTGACTGTAGGCGGATACTTTTTTTATTTCAACAATCACTGCTATTTCGTCATGACATATGTAATGCGTCCGCTAACGGGGTTAACTGGTATATTAAGCTTTTCCTAAATCCAGTAGGAAGAAGGACAATAACGTCTTTCCCCTTGATAAAATTCACCAAACATTCTCTTCGTTCCGGCTAGGGATGGGCATGATTAGTCGATTAATCGATAATTGATCATTAAGAATTTCATCGATTACTTTTATTTTAATCGACAAACTGAATGTAGGTTGCTGTGTGTAGTGTGACCAAACAGGTGTGTACATGTGTCTCTGCACTCAGAAGGAGCGAGACACAAACAGTGGGTCAGTCTGCAATACGCCGAAGCACAAATGTGTATTTAACGATGATTTGTACAAGAAATTCCACGCTTTCCGTTGCGTTCGGGACAAGTGGGAGTCCATGTGCACAGTGTATAAAGCAGCACATATGTTTCTGTGTCCAGTGGGAAAAAGTTTTGCCAGGTGAGAGTCGCTCAATGTCGATGACGAGGCCCCGCCCCCCTCCCCCCGTACGGTGTCCTGGTTTTCACAAACACAAATATGGTCACACTAACCTGTATTCACCTGAGTCATGTCTTTTAATCCGACAGAAGTTGAACCGCATCAGCGACACAAGAGTTGTTGTTTTTTTCTACGCTTTGTTTATGCAAATTAGCCGTGCGTTTTTAAGTTTGGTTTCTGTGAGAGTTGCACATTAAACACATTATAATGTCAAACGGCTGATGTGGCTCTAGAGTGGTTACGGTTTATTTGTCGTAAAGTTTAATTTATTTATGCAGATTAGTGCAGATAGTAATAATAATGATGATCATTTTAATATAAAAACGTTAATGATTAATCGATAATCGATCGTTAATTCTGCCGACGATCGATTAAGAAAATTTCATTGAATGCCCATCCCTAGTTCCAGCTTTAAATTGTCAATCTTGGGAATCATTGACAACACAGAATGTCTGGCTCTTCACTGATTGGTTGGTGCCTGAACTTGCACTTCCTGTTTTTTTGCGAATCGTTTAGTGTATTCTGATTCCTGAGCTAGTCACTGGAGAGAAAAGAAACTGAGCAGAGGCACTAGGTGGCGCTAGCTTGGCTGCCCATGGACCACTATGGAACATACCTGGACCACTGAGGGATTACACAGATTGAGGGACACAGGGTAATATAAAATATAAATAAAAAAAGGGTTGAAGAGACGGTGGAAAGATGGTTGATCAACAAAGTAGGACAAAAAAGAATCATTGTGGAGAATGATTAATGGAGTTTTTTTTAGAAGAATTCTTTCATAAATTCCAGACTATAAACTGCTACTTTTTTCTCACACTTTGACTTTGAACCCTGCAGCTTATAAAACGATACGGCGAATATATGGACGAGTTCTTTGTCTGGCACATTGTCCATTCATAAAAACGGTCTATGGTTTGGCAACACAGCAGATACACACAGCCTGAGTGCAGAAAACACCACTGTCTGTGCAGTTACACATGGATCTAGGGTGAACATGAAGTTGCTACACGAGATATTGTCAGTGCACTCAAATAGTTTATCGTCGTGTGATCAAATAAGTTCTGATGCTAAATGAACATTAGTGAGGAGGATACGTCTTACCCATATGCATTAAATGCAGGTGAGTGCGAAAATGACGAGAAGAAAAACGTCTCAAACTTCAGTAGCCGAACATCCACTCACACCTGATCCATACACCTATCCCCGCCCCCGAGAGAGTCTGAAATCTACTGAAATCCTCCAAGACACTGACATGATCCAGACAGAACAGAGACTCTTTCTGCAGGAGACATGTGCAGTAGAGCGCAGGGAGAGACGAGGGTGATGATGCGCCGAGGAAGATTCTAGTTTGATTGTGTTTTGAACAGTTCTTTTGTGCTTCATACACACACACTCCTCATGGAAAACACACAAAGAAATACAGATGATGCAGCTTTTAAAGGTGATTGATGTGGCTGTGGAAGAAGGAAAAAAAGCTGCTGCACGTGAACTCAACATCAGTGAGCCGATGGTGAGATTTTGGCGACGGCAGCGTGACGAACTGACTCAACGCAAAAAGACGACAAAAACTTCAGAGGCGATAAAAGCAGACGGCTTGAACTTGAAAACATTCTTGAAGACGTGGACACCTGCAGCTTATAGGCGAGTTTCATTGTTGACAAAAGCGCACGTTGCATGCTGGAAATTATTTTGGTCGGCGGCAAGAAACACTAATTCAACATGATGGACGGAGCAAGAAAGCACGTAAAGGGTATTGATCCCGATTATTTATCCACTCTAACGGCAGAGGACCCAAGACCATCTGACCAGAAATTGGTCATAAGCATCGATGGACGACAAATCACCCTTTTCAACCCCAACAAAAGGTGGACCAAACCAAATTTCTGGTCAGAATCACCAACTACCTGGACAAATATTCACTTGGGCGATATCCACAATGACTTGGTGGAAACTCCTGGACCATTCACAGCAGAAAAGATGAAAACCTCCAAGAGTCTCGATGTGTTATTGAACTTGTTGGAGTCCACGGTTTGTTAGGATCTTCTACATTTGCTCTGCGAATGTTTGAAAGCCGTTTAATTCACCGTTAGTGGTTCTTTTCACTCAAAATATGAAAAAGACATTTTCCTTCTTCCGTGTTTCTATTTGTGCATCCGATAATGCAGCAGGAATTTACCATTATCGGGGATTAATACGCGAGGTTATGCACTGTGTTTGACCGCTATCGTGTTTCTTGCCTCCGATCAAAATATTTCCAAGCATGCAACGCGGGCTTTTAATAACAATGACGTCAGCTGAAACTCGCCTATATTTAGGTGTGAAGTGTATATGTACAATTTTAAAATTTAGTTAAAATTTAGTTGATGCGGCGTATGTTCAGGTGCGCTCAATAGTCCGGAATTTATGGTAGTTGTGTTGTCAAAAGTATCGAAGATGAGATAATAAATGATACTAGAACTAATAGAGAACCTCGATACTTATCTGAGCAGGCCACATGGGAAGAGAAAAGACTCTTCAACTATAATTTCATGTTGAAAATCACATTCTAGTGTCTACATTTTTTATTATCGTTGTATCAAAATTGGATATTGAATACTGAGTCTGTTCCTTAGTATCAAAATCGAGTTTGAAATTTCAGCATCGTGAAAAGCCGAACATGTTGGAAAGATGGTTGGTCAACAAAGTAGGAGAAAAGAAGAATTGTTGTAGAGATTTTTGACAAGAATGTAGCAATAATGGCAACTGCGTAGAAAAGATGTGCTCTTGTGCTTTACAGCCGACATCACAGTTATATAGTTATAAAACATTTACATTGTTCTAAGTTTAGTGCAGTCCTCCTCACACAGCACGTGCAGGAACTTCACCACAGATATACACGTGCAAAAGCAAAGTACACTCATGGTGAAGCTGCTAAACCGACAGAAGGTCAAGATTAGCAAAAGGAAATACATGACCACAAACACTTTCTTTGGAGAGATTCTGTATCCCAGAACGAGACAAGACGAGATTTTGACCCAATTCCTAATATATACATTTTGTAATTCAGTTTCCAATTTTTGCCTCACCATTTTTTGAAGCATTTTATTTGGTTTATTTTTTATTTCCATTCAAGCATTACTTTTCTGGGACTGTAAGAGATGTAACTCACCCATACATCACTGTTTTTGTCCAATCAAAATGTAAATACTTCTCACAAAAAAAATAAAAATCTCACAAGATCATTTTTCTCTTGTGTGCACGATCTTGTGGCAGTTTTGTGGCATGAGATCTTGCACCATCGTTCTACATTATTTCTGCTATTTCGATTGTAGATTCTCACTAAAAGCGTCAAAACTATAAATGGAATGTAGTAAATTAAAGGTAAACTCTAAATAACTCATAACTTGTTTCAAATTAGACTTGCACTGAACCATGGTTTGCACTTTTGGTATTTTCCAGACTCTGAGTTCACGGCTGTGAAGCGAAAACCATTTCAGGAGACTTTCTTAGGAAGGGTTGTGTTAATATAAAGGTTTGTGTGTATTTTTAAGCAGCAAATTGACCAAAACAAACCATCACTATGCTGGTGATTTAAAGGTGCACTGCACAGTTTTTCTGGTGGAGTGTCTGCTACTTGCTCGTCTCCATGGAGATGCTTTACCTGGAATGATCCATGGTATAATTAAATGAAATGATTAAATTAAACATATCCATCTACATTTATTCATTATGGGTGTTTCTGTTGCTCAAAATTACAATCATTTCTTTTGTGAATAGAGGCGACTCTTCACAGATCTGAACTGTATATGTGTCAGAATCCTGTAACCTGCTCGTCTCCCTGACAGGTATAATCTATACTGTGGAACATTCTAGACAAAAGAATAATGAATCTAAAAAAAAAAAAAAAAGTGCTCTGTAAAGTGTCTTTGTGACATATGTCTGTGAAAAGTGCTATATAAATAAAGACTTACTTACTTACGAAGCAATAACACTTCCATGGAGACAAGTAGTTAACAAACCCTCCACCAAATTACACAATGCACCTTTAAAGACAATATCTGATATGCTAGAAAGTTCAAATATCGGTCTGTCTCTACCAAAGACAAAAGTGCTCTGGATTGGAGGAGAATTACAACAACAACAGAAGAAGTGGGCGTGCTCTGACCTCTGGGGTTTTGTAAGGTCTGAAGCTCTGATGCCCTAATGAGCGTCCAACAAAAGCCCAGGCAGATAAAGCAGCAGCTGGATGACTGATAGGCAAAGTTTAAATCAGCACAATGTTTATAGTGGCATATTTCCAGTATTAAATCACACTCCGTAAGCAGATCTGTCGGCGTCAATTGTTCCGAGTGAGTCCAGGCGAGAGAGCACCGCCTCAGTCCTGTCACCTTGGCCTTCTGGTTCATGTTTGGAGATATGGAGAAGAAAAGAAAAACACTGACGAGAATGGAAAGTGAACATGGAAAAGCGAGCACGCTCATGTAAGCAGGAATGTCTTACACACTGAAAGAGACTTTTTACTATTTTCTGATCTATATAATGTTGTTTTCTTATCAAAAAATTGTTTCATTCACACGTTTAACCCTACAAACTCAGGCTGAGTTCTTCTCTCAAATGGAAAACCCTCAGGTCCACCTTGTGATGTCATGCAGTAATACAGGAAGTGCTCCACTGTGTTTTAAAACTCCATAGACCAGGGGTGTCAAACATACGGCCCGGGGGCCAGATCCGGCCCTCCAAGACCTTTAATCTGGCCCTCGACTGATTTTCTACTAAAATATTTGAATTATATTTTCTATTAAAATCTTGTTAATTTTCTGTGGTGTTTATCACAGCAGCGTCTCCAGCGTCTCTGTACGTGGCCCCTCCCACCAGAGCAGCACAAATGAAGACTTGTCTCTTTCCAAACGCTCTTAAAGGACGATCGTTTTGACTGTTGACCGTGACACCCTCATCAGAAAATGTCCAACATGAGAAAAGTGGAGCTGAGTGCAGGATTTTACAACAAAACCTGACTTATTCCTGTTTGCAAATAAGTTCATGTTAAAACATTGTTGAAATTTAATTTTTCTTAAAGTTTCAGGTTGTTCATAATATTATAATATTATAATAAGAAAGAATTAATCAATTAAAAAAGATTTCTGTAATAGATTTGCATTTCTCTGCACAAATATTTGAACTTATTGTTATTTTTGGGGTTTATATGACATGAGTTTTCTGATCCGGCCCCTTTGGGATCAAAGTAGGTTGGATACGACCCCCAGACCAAAATGAGTTTGACACTCCTGCCATAGACCTTCATACAACTTGAAAACTAACGCTTCATGACATCACAAGGTGGTACAAAGTATTTTAAGGTTTGGAAATGTGGCAAAATAATAAGAAGTTAATAAATGTGTGAATGAAACAAAACACAACTCCAGGTCGAGTTATAAATACACCTGTAATTGAGTAAATGTAAAGTAGAGCTGTTTAATGTCACACTGTGGAACATTCCAGGCAGAGCAATGACATCTCCATAGAAACAAGCAGGTGATGGACCCCTACCAAAGTTACACATTGCACCTTTAACAATCTCCTCCCAACCCTTTCAAAGTTTACTGTGACCTGAATCACCGCCAAAAAAAAAAACCTTCTCAAAACCATTAATCACTCTTATGGTAACAAAAACACGCCTTGTTCAGTATCCATTAGTGTTCATGTAGCTCACGTCCCCACAGCGCTACATTTAAGTGGCAGGCATTAGCGTACTTACACGCAGCTCCACAATAGAACCACCACTGGACCCGACTCTACCGTCACTGGAGCGAGGATTGAGTTACGGATTCGCACTGAAACCCAACCCCTTTATCGGACATGTTCTGTGTTTTGTTTTGTTTGCTCAAAGTGCTTCAAAAGTCCACAAGCGCTGCCAAGTCCTGTCTAATTAACCAATAAGATGTAACGTGATCCTCGTGAAGACCCAGGCGGAGATAGATAAGACCAGGGTGCACCGGGTACGAGCCAGTGGAGCTTTGTGGGGCACATAAAGCTGCACTGTGTAACTTTTCTGATGGAGGGTCAGTCAAATGTTTTTCTTCATGGAGATGTTATTGCTTCGTCGTGTTTCACAGTATGGTGTTAAACCTTACTATCCTCCCAGAGACCAAACTAGACCAAATTACAAGTCACATCTGTGGAGAGGCGACCCTCACAGTCAGAATGTCTGTTTTTCTAGGTGTTTTTGAGCTATAAAACCACCTGTAATTGAATAAATATGCCGGACACTGTGATATTGTCGATGGTTTCACTCTGTCACAGCTGAAACTGTACGACCAAATCACAGAGTTTAAAAGTTCACAGCTCACGATTCATGTTCTCATACTATACGAACAATTTCAACAGAGCGAAACCCTAACGAGATGCGACTGGATTTCAAACAGGTTTGATATTCTTGTGACCTACGATTGCCGATCTGGAGTTAGTCGTGAGGTATTAATTGGTTCTTGTTACCCCATGTTTACTAGCCTAACTTCGTAGAAGCCGGCTGACCTTGCAGTATTAGAATTCGTTCACTCGACGGTAGGCAGGTACTTTTTGTCATTTATCCAGTCGCTGCTGTTTGGTCGTGATGTATGTAATGCGCTGCTAATGGAGCTAACTGGTATATTAAACTTTTCCCAAATCCTGTAGGAAGAAGGACAATAAAAAAATTACCAAACATTCTCTTTGTTCCGGCTTTAAATCCTCGATTTCAAGAATTGTTGCCAACACAGAATATATGACTCTTCACTGATTGGCTGGTGCCTGAACTCGCACTTCCAGGGTTTTTGCTAACCGTCTAGTGTATTCTGATTCCTGATCTAGTCACTGGAGAGAAATGAAACTGAGCGGAGGCACTAGGTGGCACCAGCCTGACTACATGTTTACTACACAAAGCACGACACATGACTAAGCCAAAACTGATCCCAAAAACAGTCACAGGAGTGAAAAATCATCTCAAAAAGGGCCAAAAATCACACAGTGTAGACCTGACACAAGGTAGAGCTGTTTATTGTCATACAGTGGAACATTCCAGGCAGATGAGTCGTGGGAAAAAAGTTGGAAAGTACAAAAATCCAGAAAGCAGCAGTGTTACAAGTTATAAAACAGAATCTCTCTGTCTATGTCATCAACAGCAAAAAATCTGTTTATTAACATTCATTTAAAGAGCCCATGTTTTGCTATTTTCTGATTCGCACTGAAACCCAACCCCTTTATCGGACATGTTCTGTGTTTTGTTTTGTTTGCTCCAAGTGACTCAGAAGTCCACAAGCGCTGCCAAGTCCCGTCTAATTAACCAAGAAGATTGTGCAGACCAGGGTGCACCGGGTACGAGTCAGTGGAGCTTTGTGGGGCACATAAAGCTGCATTGAGTAACTTTTCTGGTGAAGGGTCAGTCAGATGTTTTTCTCCATGGAGATGTTACTGCTTGGTCTGGAATGTTTCACATTATGCAGTTAAACCTTTCTACCCTCCCAGAGTCCAAACTAGACCAAGGTACAAACAGTGTTGGAAGGTTACTCTTAAAATGTATTCCCCGACAGATTACAGATTACAGATTACATACTCCAAAATGTAGTTTGTAACGGAATCCATTAAATTACATAAAGTGAGTAATGTAATCTGAATACTTTGGATTACTTGATATTTTCATGTTTTTTAAAACTACATGAATGTACCAACCACATCCTGAAAATTCATGTTTGTTCTCTTCAAATTGTCTGTTGAGCCCAAGTCTCCATGAACAGACTTTTGTTTGATGTAGAAAAGCAAAGACTAGAATCTTAACACAAGATGTTTTATCTGCTAAAAGAAAATAAAAAGCTCAGACTTTACTTAACCAGATTAATATTATTGATAGAGAAATGATTTTTATATGAGATCACTGCTGCTTTAAATTATGTCCACCTACTGTTCGGTGTGATATTGTTTCGATGTGGTTTTAGTCCTGGTTTAGTCCTGGTTTAGTCCTGGTTTTAGTCCTGGTTTAGTCCTGGTTTAGTCCTGGTTTAGTCCTGGTTTAGTCCTGGTTTAGTCCTGGTTTAGTCCTGGTTTAGTCCTGGTTTAGTCCTGGTTTAGTTCTGGTTTTAGTCCTGGTTTAGCCCAAAATGTGAAAACAGGAAAATACTGCCATGTAATCCATTTATTCAACAAAGTAACTGTAATCCAATTACCACTCGTGGAAACAGTAACTGTAACTGAAAACAGTTACTCATAATTTGTACTCCGATTACGTACTTGTAATCCGTTACTCCCCAACACTGGTTACAAGTCACATCTGTGGAGAGGCGACCCCGTTCACAGTCAGAATGTCTGTTTTTCTAGGTGTTTTTGAGCTATAAAACCACCTGTAATTGAATAAATATAATGCCGGACACTGTGATATTGTCGATGGTTTCACTCTGTCACAGCTGAAACTGTACGACCAAATCACAGAGTTTAAAAGTTCACAGCTCACGATTCATGTTCTCATACTATACGAACAATTTCAACAGAGCAAAACCCTGACGAGATGCGACTGGATTTCAAACAGGTTTGATATTCTTGTGACCTACGATTGCCGATCTGGAGTTAGTCGTGAGGTATTAATTGGTTCTTGTTACCCCATGTTTACTAGCTTGATTCATCAGTCTCTGACCTCTGACCTCACAGTGTTAGAATTCGTTTTTTCGACGGTAGGCGGGTACTTTTTATGTAATGTGCCGCTAACGGGGTTAACTGGTATATTAAACTTTTCCCAAATCCTGAAGGAAGAAGAACAATAACGTCTTTCCCCTTGATAAAATTCACCAAACATTCTCTTTGTTAAATCCTCAATCTCAGAAATCATTGCCAACACAGAATATATGACTCTTCACTGATTGGCTGGTGCACTTCTGGGGTTTTGTGAACCGTCTAGTGTATTCTGATTCCTGATCTAGTCGCTGGAGAGAAATGAAATTGAGCATCAGTCTGACTACATGTTTACTACGAGAAGCACGACACATGACTAAGCCAAAACTGATCCCAAAACAGTCGCACAAGTGAAAAAGACCTGACACAAGGCGTGGGAAAAAAGTTGAAAGAGAAAGTACAAAAATACAAGTAGTCGTGTTATAAGTTATAAAACAGAATCCCTCTGTCTATGTCATCAACAGCAAAAAATCTGTTTATTAACATTCATTTAAAGAGCCCATGTTTTGCTATTTTCTGATCTGTGTTCTAATGTTGTCTCTTCATCACAAACACACCTGGAGTTGTGTTTTGTTTCATTCACACATCCTGCAAATTGAGACTAAAAACACTCTGTTCCACCTTGTGATGTCAACAGGAAAAGCTTCATTGTGTTTTTAAACTCTAAACACCTTCACTTTGAATTGTTTGGATCATTTCAGCCCTGGAATTGTCCATCTCTACTGAATTAGAAGTCAAAAGTAGGTGTTAACTTGAAAACTACTGCTTCATGACATCACAAGGTGGAGCAGAGCATTTTGAGCTTTGGAGATATAGAGAGACTAATAAAAAATAAAATAAAATACACAAACATGACTGAAACAAAACACAACTCCCGGTGTGTTTTTGAGGAGATTCTAACACAGCCTAAAGTTCACAAGAGTCAAGTGTACGTAAAGTAGGACTTTTAAATGGAGTGATGCTCATTTGTTTGAGTGGAATAGTCTGACCTGTCACACGCACTTGAAGCATGTGGCCTTAGGGGGCTTTTAGTGTCTTTCCTTCACGGTAGATTTTGCAGATTATAATTGGGTTATGTAATAAAAATGCATTAGATGTGTGCGATGGCAGAGGTGGGGGGTGGAGCTCATTGTTTGAGAGAGCAGAGTCGTATTGTGCAGTAAAAAGGTTTGAAAAAAAACTTGAAGCAATAATTTCATAATGTTTTAATGTTTACTGTGGCTTCAGACTGCCAAAGGGTTTCACTGTGCCAAGTTAAGTAGCACTAACTCAATTTCGATACTAAAGAATACATTCAAAACTGTCTCGTGATGATCTTATTGCTTTGTCTGGGATGTTCCGCAGTATGGCATTAAACAAATATTTCTTCTATTTATTAATTTACACCCAGGTTTTTTTTTTATTTCTGAAAACTACCGCAAAGACGCATTCTTACTGCAAGCAGGCCCACGTCTCCACAGATCTGACCTGTAACTTGGCCTAGTGATGTGGGCCGCTGGTCTCCATGGTAGAGGATCTTAAGACCGAGCCAAGCCCGACCGACCCGACCCGCCTTTATACTTCGGTCGGTCGGGCTCGGGCTTCAAATAAATATATGTTTATAAAATGTATGCCATGTGTGGATACTAAACTAAGGAATACTTGTTATAAAATAAATAATATGCAGAGAAGTAATGTAATGTAATTGCTATTTAACTACTAAACAGATCCGCAGAGCCAGAGCTCTGCGCATGAACGCCCCTCTTCATTTAATAATCTTCCCTCCGCAAGTCTGCATCTATTTTGACCTGGTTCCCAATATGGAGGAGCAAGAAGTTAAACTAAAGGCAGGAACTGAAAAGACAAACACGCACCGTAAGAGTGAGGTGTGGAAAGCTTCAAATTGATTGTTGAAAATGCTACAGACTTGCGTTGGCTTCGCTGAATGTCATTGCTTTCAGAGAGCAAAAAGACTTCGACGCTGAGCACTCTCCTCCTCCCGACACAAATAAAATATGACATTTCGGGTTTGCTTCGGGCTCGGGCCTGCAAATCAGTAGGCGGATTTTACTTTTTTGGATATTTATATTAAATACCACACTGTACTAGCCTGATTCATCAGCCGGTTTCACTTAATAGAAACTGTCTGACTTTGCAGCATTAGGATTCGTTCACTCAACAGTAGGCGGGTACTTTTTTATTTAACCAGTCACTGCTGTTTGGTCGTGACGTCTGTAATGCACCGTTAACGAGACTTGAATAAATAGCCAAGTTGACGTCTGTACTGTGGAACATTCCAGGCAAAACAATCACATCTCCATGGAGACGAGCAGGTGGTGAACCCTCTACCAGAGAAGTTACATTCTGCACCTTTAAAGAGGGAGTGTCCTGTTGATTTGAGTCAACTAGTGCCACTGCCCATCGATTTGAGCTCCCGAGGCAGAAGTGGAGTAACACGTCACATTTTAAAAGTGTTTTGTTTTTATTGTCTGTTTGGACCAGTTAAACATCGACATGTGTGTGTTAGATTTGCAGCAGAAAACCTGCGTTACCTGATTGAATAGTTTGGATTTAATATTTGATTTTATCATTATCATTTTAATTACTTCATATTTTATTTAGTTTCCATGTGTAGAAAACGTGACTTTGTTTAGAAAGGTGCTGTATAAATAAAATATCTCTGTATTATAATAGGAAATTCACACTGTAGCCTGTGATATTTAGTCTGATTCACCAGCCGGTTTCACTTCATAGAAACTGTCTGACTTTGCAGCATGAGGATTTGTTCACTCAACAGTAGGTGGATACTTTTTTATTTAACCAGTTGCTGCTGTTAGGTCGTGACATATGTAATGCTCTGTTAACGGGGTTAACTGGTATATTAAACTTTTCCCAAATCCTGTAGGAAGAAGAACAATAACATCTTTCCCCTTGATAAAATTCAACAAACATTCTCTTTGTTCCGGTTTTAAAATCAGAAATCATTGCCAACACAGAATATATGACTCTTCTCTGATTGGCTGGTGCACTTCTGGGGTTTTTGCAAATCATCTAGTGTATTCTGATTCCTGACCTAGTCGCTGAAGAGAAATGAAATTGAGTGAGGCACTAGGTGGCACCAGCCTGGTTAATACTGTAGAACATTCCGGGAAAAACAGTTAAGTACATGGAGTCGAGCAGGAGGTGGACCTTCTACCAGAAAAGTGACACAGTGTATCTTTAAATCGTAGTACTTTCTTATACTTATATCTGTGTAATCCCTCAGGCGTCCAGGTGGGTTCCATAGAGGTCAGTTACATGTCAGATCTGTGGAGAGGCGAGCCAGCTCACAGTAAAAATGCAAGTTTTTAAGTCAATAAAAAACCATATTATTGAGTAAATGTAAGATGGATACATTTACATAATGCCATATACCGGGACATTCCAGACAAAGCAGCAACATCTCCATGGAGACAAGCAGGTGACAGACACTCCACCAAATTACACAATGCATCTTTAAACCAAGAAAACAACCAACAAGATGTGAATAAAAGATCTGAGCCAATCTTTAACCTTGGGCCTGTTGATAATTCACCCTCTCATCAGGTTGGCACTTTTATTCTTGCTGCTCACAGGACACAGTGCCCTTGAGCAAGACAATGACCTACAATTTTATTCATTCAAACTTTTTTTAAACGGGCAAAATGATTTATTTTCTGATCTATGTCATAATGTTTCTTCATCACAAACAAATCTGGAGTTGTGTTTTGTTTCTTTCTCACAAACATTCAACAAAAAACACTCTGTCCCACCTTGTGATGTCATGTGCTCCACTGTGTTTTTAAACTCCATACACCTTCACCAGAATCATTTGGTTAATATCATCCCTGGAAATGCCTGAACTAAAAGTAAAAGGAGCGTTAACATGCAAACTATCACTTCATGACATCACAAGGTGGAACAGGAGTGTTCTGAGCTTTGGAGATGTAAACAGACTAATAATAAATGGTTACTTAAACATATGTGAATGAAACAAAACACAACTCCAGGTGTTTTTTGAGGTGGTAACAACATTAAACAAGAGTCAGTCAGTTCTATCGACCCTTCAGACACGACCGTCCACATGTTTTCTCTTTTTCAGGGACATTCTGGCTCAGAACTACAGTATGTTTAATTAAACATGAGTTTTGAGGTGCCTTTTCTTCACGGGGAAAGTCTCCTTGCCCCAAAAAGTATTTCAACAATGTCAGAGTTTAAAGAGGTGAATCTGAATTCAAAGTGAAAATGACAAACGATAAGGTCGTCTTTGTTTGGAGACAAAATAATGATTCTCTGGATCATCTGCAACGACAGATCTTTATCCATTTAAATATGTCCAAGCTACAGGTTGGTCTAATGTTTCTAGCCTGTCTGATTATGTTAAAACTACAGAGCAGCTCCAGCTCCTCTGCTGTAGACCTGGATGTCACTGACCAAGCTACAGGCTTTTTGTCCTTATTAGTTATTCAAGCAAGATCAGCAACAAGTCCCACCTCATGAACACAGCTCTGAAATCACAGTTAAACACCGTCTGTGCTCTATTTTTAGCTCTTCTACCTCACACCCCCAGAGCCCGCATCCAGTGTCAAAGGATTTATGTCCAAGTTTGAACGTGAGACAGAGACAGCGCGAGGCTCCGTGTTCTCTGCGCACGGGCACTGTCAGACAGCGCTTATTAAATTGTCCTCCACTGCAGCAGTCTCCTCTGCCTCCTCTCTGCCTCCGTGTAACACACTCAACATGTCTCACCTGTGGATGGCTCGAGAAGCTCGCCTGCATCCTCACGGACACGCAGCTACCATGCTAACAGGTTGTCCGTAATCAAATTAAGCTGAGCGCAGAGAGGAGCTGCTGTCTGCGGAGCTGTGTCCTCCTCCACCGCGGCACCGTCACACACACGTCCACACACACGTCCACACACACGTCCACACACACGTCCACACACACGTCCACACACACGTCCACACACCGCGCACACGCACCGACAGCAGTCAGTCCTACAGAGACACAGACCGCGCACTGTCCGCGCACTGTCCGCGCACAACACACCGCTGCAACACGGAACAGGTGTGTGCGCGTGCGAGCCGCGCGCGCGCCACCACATGAAGCGCCACAACAACAGGCTGCCGCTCGTCCTGCGCTCCACACTCCGCTTTATCTACATGTGTCTCATTCACAAACACGCGAGCAGGCGTGGCCGCGCACGGACACAGACCCGAGTGTTTGTGCACGCGCACAGTGCGTAGCCTACCTGACGGAGGTCGCTGCGGCTCTCGGGCCACAGGTGATGGCTCGAGCCTCGGCTGCTGCTCCGCGCGGGAGGGGCGTCTACGCGGTGCGGAGGACTCCGCTGCCGCTCACAGTGCTGCGGGGCGCGCGGGGGGCCGACCTGCGGGCTCCTACATCGCTCCCCCGAGCCGCTGGCGCAGTGGCTGATGGGTAGGCTGCTCCCGACCAGGAGCTGCTGCTGCGCGCGGAGCTGCGGGGTCTGCTGCGGGTCCTGGGTCCGCGCGCTCTCATCGAAAGCTGGGGAGGGGTCTGCGCCTCGCCCCCTGCGGCTGTCCGCAGCCTGCCGCTGTTGCTGCTGCTGCTGCCGCTGCTGCTGTTGCTGCTGCGGGGTCCGGACACGAGCCCCTCGCGCCGCGGAGCTCTGCGGCGGCGGCGGGAGGGGACGCGGCAGTGGCGGGGGGGGCTGCGGAGGCGCACCGCAGTGGCAGCTCGGAGGAGCGGGCTGCTGCGGGGCCCAGGGGTCCTGCTGGGGCTGGTCGCAGGACGGAGGTCGGTGCTGCGCGGTGTTGACGCCGGGCAGAGGCTGGGGGTCGCCGCGGGGGGGTTGGCTCACGCGCGGCAGCTCGTGGAGGCTGTAGCGGTGCTGAGAAGAGGGCGGGGGCGGCAGGCTGAAGAGCTGCTGGGCGGGGGGGCTGTGGTCGCGATGCCGCATGCCCCTCTCGGTCGCCTCTCTTCGGGGTGTCGCCTCCTCGTCGCGCGCTGGCTGCTCCTTCGCGGTGCTCCTCTGCCACCGCCGCTCATCGCGCTGCTCCCCGCTGAATAGGACCGGCTCGTATCATTGGCGCGCAGACACGGACCTGCCTTAAAACGTCACGGGGCCAAAAAAAAGGGAAAGAAAGAAAAAGCAGCGGCTTCCTTCCCTCTGCGCGCGCACACAGGTTGCAGCGGATCGATGTCAGCCTCTGGACTCCATCATGAAGCGATACTTTATCAATGCGGCTCGGAGCGCGCGCGGCTACGTCACCTGCAGCAGCGCGCGGCGGGCTCCACATCTGCTCGAGTTGTGAATAAAACACTTGTTGTTGCTCCAAACATGACCTCATCCAAACTGTAGTCCGCTGCCACAGAAGCACCGCGCGCCGTAACTATAGCAACTGTGAAAAAAAAAAACAGCTCACATCCCGCTCGAGCCCAGAGCTGAACCAAAACAAACCAGTCACAGCACTGCGTGGCTTCACACAAAATATAACACGTTCTCCGGGCTGCTATTCAAACCAAAATAGGTCTGATCCCTTTATCCAGCCCCTCTACACCTCATGGCAAAGACAGAAAGACACGTGGAAGGCAAATACATCTATTGAGAAAAGGAGAAGACAAGTTGACTGGACTATTTTTGAGCTCGGGAGGGCGGGCTGCATGTGTCCAGAGCGCGTGTGGCTCTGAGGGGATAAAGATGGAGAGATCGTAGCTGCGGGGAGGACTGAGGTCTGAAATATGGTACCCTCCGGGGGGACGCAGGATGAGAGGAGACGGGGACCGGAATAGGACACGCTGGGACAAATGTGGACACGCTGGGACAAATGTGGACACGCGGATCCGAGCGCTGCCTGGGACTTTTTGGACGTGTTTAAAAGCAACACGAGTCAACAGAGTCAAGTTTTCTGTCAGTAATTCTAGAAATATGAAAGGGGCTGTGTTAAGATGAAGTGGTGCTGCAAAAAATCACCTGTGGACAAAAAAATGTTGCAAAAATGACTGTATGTTACGATGGAGCTGTCATTTGCAAACAGAAAAAAAACTTGTAAGTTGCATTTCCAGAAGGCCAGACTCAAACACTGATACTTTTCTCCAAACTTCAGATTTTAACATTGACTTGTTGAAATGTAATGATCATAAACCAACAGAAAACGTCATAAATACTCTAAAAATACTCATAAAATAACAAAACCTACACAAATGACCCTGCATAGTTCCTCGTGAATTGATCAAATATTCACCAACGTTCTCAGTGAAGACCTGCGGAATTATAGACCTGCTCTATAATCCAAAAAATATATAAAAAATGCAGATAAAGGAAAATTTTAGAGTAAATTCACCGGACAGATTGACGAGGAGTCACTGAATGTGTTTAAAGGGAGTCTAGAAGAACAAAATTGAACCTGACCACGTTTACAACTTTCTATGATTTATATTTTCCAAAGAGGGAATTCAAAGGAGGGAAAAGGTCACCAGTCCGTGGATAATGAAAAGTCTAGCAAATGCGTGTTAAAAAAAATAAATAAATAAATCATTATATACAACATTTTTTTAAGAACAAGTGTATCACAAAACAAGTATAAAACTTATAGAAGCTTTTTTTTGGATCTTTGTTCTAATGTCGTTTCCTCATCACAAACAGACCTGGAGTTGTGTTTTGTTTCATTCACATGTTTAACATACAAACCTGCACATTTACACTCAGTTCTTCTCTTTCAAACACACAGTTCCACCTTGTGATGTCATGTGGTGATACAGGAAGCGCTCCACACACCTTCACTTGAATCATTTGGATCATTTCAACCCTGAAATTGCAAATCTCTATCAATTGTTAACATAAAAACTGACACTACATGACATCACAAGGTGGAACGGAGCATTTTGAGCTTTGAAGATGTAGCTCAGGCATGTCCAAACTATGGCCCAGGGGCCAAATGTGGCCCTCAGACAAATTTTTCTTGGCCCTCAGGCTTCCAGGTGAATTGGTCCAAATGACCTTGCATCAATTAAAAAATATTTTTTTACTGCAAGTTTTTGGAGAATCTACCTTGATAAAGTGAATATTTCATATTTAGTGTGTGGTTTTAAGGCTCTTAGCATGAATAAAGACTGATGGTTCATACTAACGTGTTAAACATGCACATATTTCAATTATTCACTGAACTGAGCACCAGTCTATGGCCCTCGATCAGCCTCTGCTTCATCTGTGTTTAGATATGTGGCCCTTGATGAAAAAAGTTTGGCCCTCCCTGATGTAGATAGACTCATAATAAAGAGTTACTCAAACAACTCCAGCTCCAGGTCTGTTTCTGATTTGGTTACAACATTCGAACATGACTTAAAAGTTCACATGAGATGATGTTGGGTATTATAGTTTCTTTAAGCCTAAATCAGGACAAAGGTGATTTTTTTCATAGTACGATTTCTTAGAGGTTGGACACTGATCACACACATGTGTTTTGGAGTTGCCTGAAAATGAGGATATATTGGGAACAATTAAACACAACCTTAACAAGTATTCTAGGATATGGAATTCCGAAAACAGGTCTGATGATGTATCTGGGAAATATATCTGATGTAGTAAGGAAGGAGGACATGAATTTGACAAAAACAGTTTTAACTGCATCTAAAAAGTGAATTACAAAGAATTGGATACAACCAGAACCACCTGCACAACGAGACTGGATCAGGATTGTGGAGAATATTTCAGCGATGGAAAGAATAACATATAATCTTAAACTGAAAGGTACAAATACGATGAGCAATGGGAAAAATGGAAAGTGTTCATCAATGACACCAGTAAAACAACATAGTACTTAAAAATGTCAATACCAAATGTTTAAATAAAAACCTGTAACTCCACATTGTTTTTGATTTTATATATTTTTTCATGTTTTGAAATGTTACTTAAAACCGATAAAAACAAAGTAAAAAAAAAAAAAAAAAGAATTTCTTAGAGGTCGTCCATCTTTATTTATTTATTTTTTTGCCCGCAAATGTGCTGTGGCTGATTAGACTTAGACTTAGAACTTTGAAAAATTTTATTGATCGACAAGGGAAATGATTTGAACACAGTAGCTCACAAATCATAATATAATATAATAACAAAGAGTAAAAAATATAAACGGTAATATTAAATTTTAAGTATGCTGCAAAAAAGACAGCAAGAGACAGGTGTGAAAAAGACATAATTATATAAATGTAAATGTACGAGTCAAAATAAAATAGAAAAATAAGTCATAAAATAGAAACTATACATTTTTAGACATTTGTTTTTGTGATAACTCTAAATTTTCCTTTTGAATATCTGAAATACCATAAGATGGATTTGGGAATATTTGACGTGAATATTCTAAAACAGCCTATAGAAGACTGCCCTGAGCATTGAACTGTTACAAATTTAAAGCTGCACATTGTAACATTTGTGGCTGAGGGTCTTTCATCTCCTCGTCTCCATGGAGATGTTACTGGTTTGTCTGGTACGTTCATGACTCCACCAGGTCGAGTTACAGGTCGGGTCTGTTGAGAGACGGCCATGCCATGACAAATGGAATACCGCTGTGAAACATTCCCCGCAATCATGTCGCCACGGAGACGGGCAGGTCGCACACCCCCACCAGAAAAATGACACAGTGCACCTTTAACAGTCAGCCCATGCAAATTTAAGAAGCACATAGAGATACAAAAGAGATAAAGCTGCACTGTGTCACCTGCTTGTTTCTATGGAGATGTCATTGCTCTGCCTGGAATGTTCCACAGTGTGACATTAAACTATGGAGCACTAAAGCTTTCAGAAATATCTGTGTGCATATTTGTCTGTAGTTGAGCATAAAATAAATATTGGTAAACTCTTAAATGAGTATAAAGATTGTGTATAAAAATGTGTTGTGTGTATTTTATCCATCAGAATATGAATTGAAAAGTTACAACATTAAGAATTACAATCACCAAATGAAAATTTACAATCACGCTTTTTTCAGTACAAATATGAATTCACAGACGAGACTTGATTGACAAAAAAACTGGACTAACCCAAGGACTGAACCAGAACTAAACCAGGACTTAACCAGGACTAAACCAAGGACTGAACCAAGGACTGAACCAGGACTAAACCAAGGACTGAACCAAGGACTGAACCAGGACTAAACTAGGACTAAACAAGGAGTGAACCAGGACTAAACCAGGACTGAACCAAGGACTGAACCAGGACTAAACTAGGACTAAACCAGGACTAAACCAGGACTGAACCAAGGACTGAACCAGGACTAAACTAGGACTAAACAAGGAGTGAACCAGGACTAAACCAGGACTAAACCAGGACCAAGGACTGAATCAGGACTAAACTAGGACTAAACCAGGACTAAACTAGGACTAAACCAGGTCTAAACCAGGACTGATCCCAGGACTGATCCAGGACTAAACCAGGACTGATCCCAGGACTGAACCAGGACTCAAACAGGACAAATATTCCATATTAATGAGCTCTCCTTTACTTATTAAATTACAGATGTATTTATAGATCAAAAATGCCTAGAAAAACAGACATTCTGACTGTGAGCGGGGTCACCTCTCCACAGATCTGACCTGTAACCTAGTCTGGTTTGGTCTCCGTAAAGATAGAAAGGTTTAATGCCATAGTGTGAAACATTCCAGACAAACCAATAACATCTCCATGGAGAAAAGCATGTGGCGGACCCTCCACTAGAAAAGTTAGACAATACACTTTTAAAGATTTACATGCAAAAACAGCAGAAAGTAGAAGCCAGTGAGTGAGCTGAATCTGATTTAATATTTTTTAGTCTTAGTATCGATTAGTGTCTGATTTTTGATCATTTTGGCAACCCTAGTGGTTCCACAACTCTTTTGTTTACCTCACTGATGGATGTTGGAGCCTCTTGCCAGAAATAGACTGATGTTTCTCTTGCGTAACATTACTTCAAGAAAGCCAGAGTCTGCAGCTGCCATACATACTGTTCCGTTTTGTTTAAGTCACTGATACTTGTGCTCTGACATCACACTGGGGGGGATCTACATGTAGCTCTATGGTGGAGACTAAATGCACACATATCAAACACTGTCAGATAATCTTTACAGGTGCATTGTGTAACTTTTCCAGTGAAGAGTGTGTTAAATGATTTCCTCCGTGGAGATGTTTACATTCAACATACACATTTTATGTTAGCTACGTTTAAACTCTTTGACTTATCTGACCAACTGCAGGTGATGTTTAGAGTTTCTTCCACCCACACTGTTGATGTATTTCAAAAGGATAATTAAAAAACATGTTTTCTGGTGGAACATGGAGTATTACATAAGAATATTACAATGAAATTGCAAGAAAATAACAAAATCTTTGACCCACTTATGCATCTAAGGCAGGGGTGTCCAAACTTTTTTCATCAAGGGCCATATAGTTAAACACAGATGAAGCAGAGGGCCGATCAAGGGCTGTAGACTGATGCTCAGTACAGTGAATAACTGAAATGTTTGCATGTTTAGAATGTGTTAGAATGTAAGTTTTTATTCATGTTAAGATCCTTAAAATCACAGATGATATATTAAATATGAGCTTTATCAAGGTAGATTTTCAAAAAACTTGCAGTAAAAAAATATTTTTTAAATGATGCGAGATAATTTGGGCTAATTCACCTTGGAAGTCTGAGGGCCAAGAAAAATTTGTCTGAGGGCTGCATTTGGCCCCCAGGCCATAGTTTGGACATGTCTGATCTAAGGGTTCATGTGTGTAGGTCTTACAGCTTTGTAACTAGCACTATTTGATTCCCTGGCCCTGAAAATGTGGGTTTAGTTAAAATCAACATTTCCTCTTACTCAGAGGCCGAAATATTTCAAATAAGAGATTTTTGGTGGCCATTTAAAAAAAAATCAATATGGCCGCCATATAGACATGTGGGCAAATGCAAACATTGATTGTCTGACTCCATATACTATAACCTTTACAAAAATATATAGTTTAGAAAATCTCCCCAAAAATTCCCCCCCGAAGTATATACTGAACCGAGATAGTAGATCTGTTTAATGCCAAACTTTGGAACATTCCAAGAAGGTGATGGGTCCACGACTCAAAAGTTACACAATGCACCTTTAAGATGGTCTGAAAACTCCAGAAAAAACACACACAAAATGAATTTAAACACCACATTTTCAGGAGCCTGTGATCAGTACGAGTCATGTTGCTGTTTAGGAGTTTAATTTGTGGATTTTGTTTTGGTTGGGAGTCCATCACCTGCTTGTTTCTATGGATATATCATTGCTTTGCCTGGAATGTTCCACAGTGTGACATTAAAAAGCTCTACATTACATTTATTCAATTATAGATGGTTTTATAGCTGAAAAACTCTTACAAAAACAGATATTCTGACTGCGATCTGACTTGTCTGGTTTGGTCTCCATGAAGATAGAAAGGTTTAATGCCATACTGCGAAACGTTCCAGACAAAGAAATAACATCTCCATGGCGAAAATTTGATGAACCCTCCACCAGAAAAGTTACACAATACCTCTGTAAGACAAATCAGCTCACTCACTGTATTGTAGTTTCAATTATGTCTGTGTTTCCGGTCATTTTCTGCACTAAAACAAAAGCTCAGACTGAAGCCTCAGACAGAGCAGGGCCTCCAGTTAGCACCACACCCCCAGGGAACGTTGACAACATCAGCTGCAAAGTATTAACGCACAGGTACACAACATAAGCTCTGATAATAATCACAAAAGCTCCATCTGAAATCCATGCCCATTTCTTCGTCCTTCTGAGATAAATAATAATGTACCCAATATTCCAACTACACTGGCCATTTGTCAAAAGTTAAATGTGCAAATGTCTCAAGAGCTGTTCGTTTTGAGAAATGTAGCGACGCAACAACTCCACTTTTGGCCCGAGTCGAATTATAGATCGGCGGTGCCAGGGTCCCATCTCCAGCCAACTTGTGCATCATACATTAGCCCCTCTTAATAAGTGATCACCCCTTCGCCAGCTCAGCATCAGGCCTTTTTTGATGGCCGGCGAAGACTGCAGCCGTTGCACACTTTACCCCCCCAAAAAAACGCGGTAAAAGCTGAGGCAACAATGTGTTTTATGGGGGTTTTGGAGAGGGTTTGGAAAGGCTGGAAAGGGAGCCCAGAAGAGGGGAAGAGAAACCTGATCGTTTTCATTAAGTAATTGGTGACCTGTGCTGAGCCGCCGCTTGGCAAGATGGAGTTTCATTTGCTGGTTTGGGAAGAGATGTTACGGCTTCCGCATGAATAATTAAATTTAACTTTACAAGACCTGGATGTGCAAATGCGCAGTGGTGTTCCCAGGCCAAAGCCAAAAGCAACATTACTTGTGCAGGTTCAATAACGGTGAAATAGGGGAGAGCAATCAAATCTTAGCATCTCGTAAAAAAAGGAAAGTCGGAGTGGAATGTTCTGAGCTGTTGCGAGGGGTTTGTGGGAGGTTTTGTTGTTTATTGATGTAAACAAAACATTCCAGCTGCAATACATGAAGTTTTGTATTGAAACTACAGTAGATCATTTGAGCCGGTATCGGTACTAGTGATGTAACAATAACCAAAATAATCGTCATCAAAAAGTATCATCAAAAGTCTCACAATAATATCACAATATATCGAATCTCAAGTTTGTTGTTTGAGAGAACTACATAGACCATGATCCTTTGCTCTGTTTCAGTGTAATCGACATGATGAAATAGCTGTTTTTAAACACTTTTAAATCTTTCTTCTCCCAGGTGTGTGAGAGTAACTAACCCACACTGATCAGTACCTCTTATGGACGTCAGAACATCACACAGTCACAAACAAAATGACAGAATGACAGAACAAAATTTATAACAGATGAACAAGACAAACAGGAGGAAGACACACACATCTCTAACGAAGCAACTGAGGCAACAGGCCAGAGAGAAAGAAAAACACAACAAGAAAAACAGAAATAAAACTGAAAACTGGATAGGGTTGTCACGATAACTGCAAAAATGAATCACCATGGTACTAAAAGGCCCACCGCAGTGCATCCACCAACGTTACTCGACCCAGAGTTGTGCACGGGTCCATTTTTGGAGACCCACACCCATCCGGACCCATTAACATTCCACCCATTACCCACACATACAAATAATATGATAAATCACATACAAAGTAAAAGCACTTTAACTGAAGTGTCCATCAGAACAGGCCTACGAATTGAAAAGTTACAAAAGTTACCACATACTGTGCAGTTGAGCCGCTATACTGCACCACAAGAGAAATTCTGTAACCACGAGAGCCCTAGCACAGGCATGGTAACATTACTGTATGACGGGGTATAACAGAAAAAATGCTGAGGGTAATGAGAAAACACAATACGAACACAGCAGCGAAATAAGTGTAGGAAACTCAGACAAATACTCGTCCACCCAAAAGAGAAAATAGAACCACAGCATAAATGTAACGTCATATACAAAACACCTGCATGTCCTGCAATAAAACACACATCACTGAAACAGGGAGGATGTTCAGTCCACAAAAAAAAGAACATAGGACAGAACAGGAGAAGGAAACAGCAAAGGCGAAACACAAGCAACAAAACAGAAAACAGAACAGGAACAATTCAAATCCACCATTTCTGATCACTGTAAAAGAGAGAAGCACATTCTGGACTGGGATGGAGCAAACATCTCTGGGACAGAGGAAAACAAACATCGTCACTGAATTAAAAAGGCAATCGAAATATGGAAACATGCCCATGGGATGATGAAACGGGACGAGGGGCTTTTTTACTCTCACACTTTTGTTAGCCTTCACAAAATTTAGCAGTAACTATCGTACCGTGAGATGCTTATCGTGAAAATATCATATCGAGAGATTTCGATACCGTTACATCCCTAATCGATACAGAAACGAAGCTCTTTGGAACCTCTCTGGAATAGCTTTGGAATGATCTATATACATATATACATATATCAGTCCGCCGCTGCTGAGATTTCTATCAGGAAGAACAACTCACTGCTGCTGCTCACACAGAAATCCTTCAAATGTAAAGTTGGTTTTACTTCTACAATTATTCTATCAACACAGACATTGACATGGACAGTCTGGTGTAATAATAGATTTGTTTGGGGTGTTTTGTGGAGTGGGTAAGACTGTTTTTAGTGGCAGGAGAACTATGACCATTGACATGCACTAGTCTAACACCAGTGACCTCTGCAAATACAAGGACTGGATGGAAGATTCCAAAAAGTGTCTCCGACACTCTGGATCACTAGGAAACGAGGCCCTATGTTCAAAATTCCAAACTGTCCCTTTAATGTCTATCGGTCTCGGACGTGGGCCTGGCTCGGACAGAAAAAATTGGCCGATCCACCGTCTATTTGTCACTCTCCCTTTTTTATAGAAAATCAAACACCAAAACAAGACCATGAACCTTCGTTTTGATCATAGAAAACGTGCTCTTTAAATCCATTTTGTATGAGTTCTCAAATGATCTTAAAACCTTTTCGGCCGTGTTCTCTAATGTGCGTTGTGTCGCCATGGAAAGAGCTGAAGATTCTCCCATAGACACTGGCACAGAACACCCCCAGCGTAATCAATTCTGGACTCTTGGAACTCATCCAGTGAAAAATGGCGTTCTTTATTTTAATAAGTTACATTTAATCAACATTTTGACTTGACTGGCCCTGATCTATGTGTTTCCTTCGTCACAACGGCCCGTCTAAAAATACGCATTATCCTCCCCATCCATCACTGCCTTCAGTATGGACATTTCTTTATAAATGATGCTGACAGAGATATTGAGAATCTGCTTCCATTACCAGATTAGCGAAGCCCTGTGTGAGTTAATTTATGGATGCTATAATATAGTGTATAGAATAAAAGCACTTCAGATTTAAAAGACAGCTTTACTGCGACCCCCGTCCAAAAGAGGAACCCGTTAAATTCATATGTAATGGATCAAAGTGGCATTTCAGATCAGCTCCACCATCGCAGTATTTATGAGATCTGAGGCACCGCGCTCTTGTATTCATGTTAGCCCGTTTAATCTACTGCATACATCACGTCCACGAGTTCATCTGCAGACAATGTACACAGACATTTAGAGCTTTAGTGCACAAAGTTTCAAAATAAAACACTGTTCATTTGGTTTTGTATCGCAACGACGACGTGTAACTTTTCTGGTGGAGGGTCCGTCAAATGTGTTTTCTTCATTTGTCTGGGATGTTTCACAGTATGGCATTAAACATTTCTATCGGACCCTCCACCAGAGAAGTTACGTAATGCACCTTTAACCCTCCTTCACCCCGAGGTACATTTTTGTTCATCTCAACTTTTCTTTTTTGCATAACTTTGGCCATATTGCACCAAATAGCACCAAAATTGGCCAGTTTGTGTATTTTGTGGTGTATTTTCTATTTCTGTGTTTTATTTCAAGATCACATTAACTGAACGGGCTATAATCTAAATACTCACACCCGTGGTCCTTAGGTTCATTTTTGTCCCATTGACTTCCGTTCAAAATGGCTTTTAATTGGCATAACTTTGACAGTATATTTTTACTTTTTGATTTATTTTTCATTCTTTGGTGTTGAAAACCCTTCCAAATGTTTAGTTTTAGTGTCTTTTTGATTTTTTTTTTTATATTTTGCTTTATACTGTGTAACAATAGCAGTGTTGGGGAGTAACAGATTACATGTACTGGAGTTACGTAATCAGAGTACAAATTATCAGTATCTGTATTCGGTTACTGTTTAAGTGAGTGGTAATTGGATTACAGTTACTTTCTTGAAATAAATGGATTACACGGCAGTATTTTCCTGTTTTCACATTATTTTTTTTATTTTATTTTATTTTTTTCCGTAATTCCACTCATTGCTGGAAACTAAACCAGGTCTAAACCAGGACTAAATCAGGACTAAAACCAGGTCTAAACTAGATCTAAACCAGCTCTAAACCAGGACTAAACCAGGACTAAAACCAGGTCTAAACTAGATCTAAACCAGCTCTAAACCAGGACTAAACCAGGACTAAAACCAGGTCTAAACTAGATCTAAACCAGGACTAAACCAGCTCTAAACCAGGACTAAACCAGGACTAAAACCAGGTCTAAACCAGCTCTAAACCAGGACTAAACCAGGACTAAAACCAGGTCTAAACTAGATCTAAACCAGGACTAAACCAGGACTAAAACAGGATTTAACAGGATTTAACAGGACTAAATCATGCTGCGCGGCTGTGTCTCCTCCTCTTCTATCAATAATATTTTTAATACGGTTAAGTATTCTGGTCTTTGGTTCTTTACAGCAAATCAAGTAATCCAAAATATTCAGATTACATTACTCACTTTAAGTCATTTAATGGATTACGTTACAAACTACATTTTGGGATATGTAATCTGTAATCTGTAGGGGATTACATTTTAAAAGGAACCTTCCCAACACTGGTCAATAGAAAGACGTTTGTGTTTGGTTTGTGTGATTAGAGCAGAAGTAAATGAAGACACTGATATAAAAAAGTTGAACACAAATCTGTACTGTATAAAAATATTGTGGTATTCTTTTTTGATTTTTGTCATGAAGGAGCACAGCTGTAACTATTTGAGTTTGTGCAAAAACTAAAGGAATGTAAAAATCAGTGTTGGCACTAATATGAAATCTCCAACCTCTGATAATCCCAACACAAACACATTGAAATGATTTGAAATATAGAATTAATCCAGTTCTTTCAAAATTTTAAGACTTTTGGTTAACACTTTATAATAACTACACCTTATTTAGTCTTAATAAAGCATGAACAAAGACTTAATTAATAATGATCCACACTTAGTAACTACTTAATTACTACCTTAATTAGCACTTGCACTTAATTCACCTGTGCTGTAATAAGTTACTCACAATTATTTCATACTTAATTACTCATGAACTAACCATTTGAGCATTTATTAATCATTAATAAGCTATGAGACAATGATTTACTAATAATACAATGCAATGATCATTCAGGCAGCTGTTTTCTGTTATTTAAGTCTTTTTGAGAGCTTTTCTAAAGTGAAGACTAATTATGCTTTATTAAGCATTTACTAAGCGTGAATCATTATTAATTAAGTCTTTGTTCATGCTTTATTAAGGCTAAGTAATGTGTAGTTATTATAAAGTGTCACCGACTTTTGCTGTCAAAAATTATATTTAAAGGGTAAAAATGTCAAAATATGATATAATATTTGATATGTATGATTAGAGCAGAAGTAAATGAAGACACTGGTATAAAAAAGTTGGACAAAAATCTGTACTGTATAAAAATATTGTGGTATTCTTTTTCGAAGTACATTTTTGTCAGGAAGGAGCACATAACAGGTGTAAATATTTTTAAAGAAGTGCACAAGAGTTAAATGATATATTTTTTCCTATACATTCTTTTCTCATTGGTTTACACCCGACATCACCACTGTGATCTCCAGGGGGGGAGGTGCCCGCGTGCCCCTCGAGACCTTTTCTAAAAAATAAAAAAGTAATTGGTTTTGCATTTTGATTCTTGAAAATACATTGTTTTCTGTTCATGTGGCTCACAATTATTTTAAAAGTCTTCATATGTGACATGGGGGGGGGCACTGCGTCTAAACTGTACAACTGTCAAACTCATGGAAGTGTTGGCCCCCGAGCAGCTCTAGAAGTAGCCTCAGGTTTAAAAAGGTCAATTATTATTATCATTCTTTCATATATACTTTTATATTTTTTAAGCTGTAAGAAAACAATTTTTCACAAATCATAATCTTAGAATAAACCATACACACAATAAAAAAAGAAGACAATACAAAAAATACACTTTTAAATCCTAATTTTTTATAACAGAAAAGTATCATATAAACACTTTTGTTAGCCTCGACAAAATATTGCAGAAAATATTGTATCGAGAGATTTCGATACCATTACATCTCTAATCGACACTTTAAAAAAGTCACATTGACAGGACAAAAATGAAGCTCTGTGGAGTAGCTTTGGAATGATCTTGAGCTGTATCAGAACAAGTGCTGGTGGTGTTCTACATGTATCTCTTTGGTGGAATGTTTAGCAGTTTCCGTGGTGACACAATGCACGCAACAGCAACAGCAAACACTGTCGAAAAAGTGTTTGTTTTGAAGATGGGGGTGTGATGCTAACTGCAGCCACTGCTCTGTTATTATTATTTTATATACTTTATTTTTTAAGCTTCAAGAAAACCATTTTGTAAACAAATCATATTCTTACAATAAACCATATATGCACAATAAAAAAAGAAAGAAGAACAAAAAAAAATAATGATAGCAATAATAACATATATCCTTAAAAATATAATAATAATAAATGTATGAGGTTCAGATCTTCATAAATATATCTATATATACTTTTACACACATTTACACCTCTTTTCTGATTTCTTTTTCTTTCCTAAAGGTAAATTCTGGTTTACACAGTTTGGTACATTCATGCATGTTTTCTGTATTCCCTTGTGTTGCAGAAATATATGTTTTCACCTAACCCCTAGCTCCGCCCACTTCTCTAATGACGTGCAAAACACACGGCCTCCAGTTCATACATGTGAGGTAGAGAGAGGTCACGTCACTTTTCAACAATAAAAGTGCAGATCAAATAGATGTAGTGCTGTGTGTGGGGAAGTGCTTCTCTGTTCTGCACTTCAGTCACTGGACCCATTTCTGTTATTAAGCCTTTAAAACACTCGTCCAAAACACTATATTATGTCTCCTTTAAGACGTTCTGAAGCACTAAAGCTGCTCGCCTCAAAGCTGAAATACGACTAAAGAGCTGCAGATCCAAAAACACACAACAAGTCAAGGCAAAACAATCACCACCTCGTGATGTCACTAAGTGAAATATCCTGAACCTTGGAGACAGTGAACATCTAAATACGCACGTGGAAATGATTTCAAACAGGCAGCAGGTCATTTCTGATAACAAAACAGAAATAACAGCAAAACGTTCATTGAATTTGTTGTTTTACTTCTACGAGGTTTCAGCTGCTTACACATAACACACTGAGAACAGAAGTTACCTTTTATTGTTTTGAAAATGCTAAGTCACTCCTCCTTCAGAGCGCTATCACAACACATTCAGCAAGCATCACGCTAATGAAACTACTGCACATCACATCAGATTTATTTATTTATTTTATTTTCTTTCTTTCTTTCTTTCTTTATTTATTTATTTATTGCTCATGCTATTGTTGGCGTCAGTTTAAAGAGAATAACAACAAAAAAGACGACAATGAACATAAATCCATATTTCAACCATTACTTGCCTTGTCTTTGCTGCATGAACAAAAAGAACAGGAAGTAGGGCCAGGTCAAGCAGAAGTAAACATCAAGGCCAAAAATTCAAATTAATGTATCTGATATAAAAATGTATTGAACAGATACATATGTACTCTAGTTTATGAAACTGTTGACCTTTTTTCTGTACCATTTTTGGTTCTAAAGTTCCATACGTTTTAAACAGACCATGTATGAAACATGGAACAAAAATTATTTCCCAAATTTCAAAGACCTGAAAATCATGTCAATAAATGGATGTATTTCATCATATCTTGTTCCATCTTTGAACTGTTGATGAAGGTACATGATTTTTCCAAAAAAAAGTATTTAAAATTATAAAAAATTTGTTTGGAAGGACTGACATATTTTATAGAAATAGTTTCTTTCATTTTGAAGTAATATTAAAGTATTCAGAAGAAAAAAGCGACAAATGATGTAAAATCCTGCACCTTCTACTTGTTTGCACAATTTTTCCTCCGTTACTTTTCCCTCTGTTACCATGACCTTTCTTAATAAAAAATCTCATGAGTCAAAAAGTAAGAGGTTTTTCAACCTAATCTTGTACCATATGGTAGAAAACTATATGAAGCAAATATTCAAACCAGTTTGTTAAGGATATGGAAGTGAGAACCAGGAGTTATCACTGTTTGGATTTATTGCCCAAAAAGTGCTGCATATTTCATTCCCTCCGTTATCGACATGAGTTTTTTTTGTTTTTTTGTCAACAACTTGAAAGAATATGACAGGTTTAACTTGACCCTGTTGGAGTGTAACTCTTTCCTACATTCTGATACTTTACTTATTTCAATAGTCCCTCTAGTTTCTGAATAAGAGACATTTGAATGTCAAAAATCTGCCACTGTTTCCCTCCATTACCACTTGACCAGACCCAGAAGAAATATTAAACATTTCTTTAATAATCAATCTCCACCCCAAACCAAGTCACCAATGAGACATATATGTGTGTTACAATCTCTCTCTTGTGTTTTCATTCATTTTAAACATTTTCCTCAGTCACATCGTCAATCATTATTTTATCCTTGTCCATTTTCTTAAATTTAGAAACACTAGTGCAACTTTTAAAATCATTATGCAACAAGTTCCACATCTAGACTCCGTGCACAGAGACACATTTCTGCTTTAATGTCGTCCTTGAGAATACAGTTCTGAAAAAATCTCGTCTTCTGTGGTCACAGTCCTCCGAGACAAACGTAAAAAGATTTTGTAGAGCTTCGGGTAAATGTCTTTGTTTGGTTCTCAACAGAACTAATCAACTCTTAAGATCAACTAAGTGTATAAACTTTAGTTGATTAGACTTAAACAGATGAGTGGTGTGCTTCTGAAACCCTTTTTGTTGTTGTCGTGTTGCTCTTTTTTGTTGCAGGAACAGAGGTTTTGTGGTACTTGGAGAAGCACTGCCCCAGGTTTGTCAAGTTATTTTGAATACTTTTGTATCATTAAGATTGAGGACTGATCATGGTACAGAATCTTGGCTTAACTCTTACAGCTCTTATTTGAATAGGGCCCTGGAGAGATCACAAAATTACCGTATTTTCAGACTATAAGTCGCTCTACTGCACATGTCTCCTGCAGAAAGAGCCGCTGTCCTGTCTGTATCATGCAAATCGATCACAACATTGCTTCTGCACCACTGAAACTGAACACAAATGCCCCCAAACAGAAAATCATATTTTGCAGATTAAAAGCTGCAAGTCGTGAAATCTGCAGCTGAAAACGGAAATTGAGCAGCAGAAAGAAAGTTTGGAGTGAGAGAGAAACTTGTGACACCAGGAGGATGCACCATGAAACATTCCTGAAGTCACTGGATGGATGGACAAAGTCTGGACTTCAGTGACACTGAAACCATCCTGTCGGGATTCAGAAAGACCAGAATAATTCTAACTGGAACTGATGCTGAGTCTGACGACAGCAACACAGAAGAGTTTGTGTCGCTCTGTTTACCTCCAGAGGTCGAGGCCGAGTTGTTCAGAAGTGACACCGAGGATGAAGAATTGAATGGATTTAGTGATTTGGAGTGAGATGGAGAGTTTGGTTAAACTTGTTCTGTTCTGTTGTTTATGTTATAGTTTATCTGAAGAACTGTTCATATGTGACGTTAACAGTCTGTTGTTCTCTACTCTATTGTTATTACTACAACTTGACTTTACACAGGAAATGTTGACTTCGGAGCAACTTATAGTCCAAAAAATACGGTACTCAAACACACACGGATGACATCTAAAACCTCTTCAGGCATGTTTTAATGAGTGGGGGAAAAAAAATAAAAATAAAATTTGCATCATGCCCAAACTTTAATGAAAACAGATTTAGTAAGATACAAAACCTTTTCATGTATTTTTGTAAAACAATTCTATCAGTCCATACGACAACAAACCCTCTTCAACCAAGACACATCAACACAATACACACAATAAAAGCACACCAAAGACACTAAATAAAAGAGGACGTGGAGGTAAACATGCTTATGTGCTCTGGTGCTTTTGAGGATGCACACAGCTACGGAGGCCCTGTAGGGACAAGCTGTTTGATATGAACAAACCCACAGGCAACAGATGCTTTCATTAAATAAAATTGGTGCATCGTGTGCTCAAAAGCAAACATGAGTGTTCTCCTTTAGTACTGCAATTTGTCCAATCCTGGCAGGTGGAGTAGAACTACACGAAAGACTTAATCTGGTTTCCTCAACCTGATACCACGACTTGAAGAACCAACGTGACTCTGTTTCTGATCTACGGTATGATATAATGTTTCCTCGTCACACACACACCTGGACTTGAGTTTTGTTTCATTCACACATGTTTAACACACAAACCCTGCACATTTAGGATGAGTTCTTCTCTTAAACTAGCATTAACACTCTGTTCCACCTTGTGATGTCATGTGGTGATACAGGAAGTGCTCCACTGTGTTTTTCAGTCCAATCCACTTTATTTCTACAGCACATTTTATAAACATGACAGTTTCCAAAGTGCTGCACAGACAAATGAATACAATAAAACTCAGTAAATCATAATTTTAAAAAATAATAAAAAGTGTTAAAATGCCAAAATAAAAAAATAATAGAGACAGAGGACCACACAACTCATGCAGCGTTAAAAGCCAGAAAGTAAAAGAGGGTCTTTTTAAACTCCCGTACAACTTCACTACACAGCAAAAACTGGAGGGTTAAAATTTCAGGGTAAAATATTTTAGAGTTGTTGTTTTTTTATACAAAAGTGTTATTTTAACAATTTGAAAGTTAAATGTGGTTTCGAGTTGGGGTTATTTCGAGTTGATATTGTTGAAGTTAAATCAACTACTCCTAGTGTTAATTCAACTTTCCTTAGTGTTCATTTGGCTCCTCCCACCAAACACTTCAAACTCCCTTGGGAGAAGACCAGTTTAAACCAGTTTTGTTCATAATTTCATCTTAAATTTACTAAAATAAAGTGTAAAAATAAAACACCTCTGTGTGTTGTTCAGCTAAATCAGGATAACTCTACAAAGTGTTATCTGTTTACTCTCAAAACGTGAATATAACTCTTGATTTCAGGATTAAACAGGAACTTTGGTCCAGTTTTACTTCATTAACATTTCCAAAAATGTTAAATTAACTCTAGAACTGACTGGACTCATATAAACCCTGAGAAAATGTTCAAATTGATTCTGTAAGTGTCAATTTTAACAGTAATTTTTGCTGTGTAGAATCATTTGGATGATTTCAGCCCTGGAATTGTCGCTCTCTACTGAACTAAAGATAAAAAAGTAGGTGTTAACATGAAAACTACCACTTCATGACATCATAAAGTGGAACAGAGCATTTGAGCTTTGGAGATGTAGACAAACGAATCATAAAGTGTAACTAAAACATGTGTGAATGAAATGAAACACAGCTCCAGGTGTGTTTTTGAGAAGGGAACAACATTCTACCAGAGTTGGCGTCACTCAGGACCTTGAGTACTATCAGAGTGCATTACACTACAATAGAAGTCTAACTTTAACCTCTCTGACGTGACTTTGAGTCAGACCCAGCCCGGCGCGTCTTGTCGCCTGGTGGGTCGTCAGCTCAGGGGGAGGCAGCCATCTTGGAGTGGTCTGTCACCTCGGCACATGTCATCTCACCGGGTCATGACTGACTGTGAGGAGCTGCAGGAGCGAGGAGAGCCCCAGGTTTACATTACACCACAGCTGATATGGATAAACAAGTGCTTAAAGGAACACTGCGGAACTTTTCTTGTGGAAGGTCCACCAGTCGCTCGTCTGCGTGGAGCTTTGACTGGATTGTTCCGCAGTAAAGTATGCCATGAAAAACAAGCATTCTTATGACACACTGGGACACCTCTCCGCAGATCTGACCTGTATCTTGACCTAGTTTTGTTTCTGCTCATCTTCATGGACAATGGAACTGATTTACTACACAAAGTGTTTTCAGTTTAACACGAGATCACAGATGAAAAAAATCAGAGTTTGTGTTTTAAACATGTGAATAAAACGAAACACAACTCCAGATCTGTTTGTGACGAAGAACCAACACATCACATATGTACGTAATAATCAGCCCTTTAAATGATACATGTGTTAGTAGTAATAGTAGTAGTAGTAGTAGAAGTAGCTGTGGTAGTAGTAGCAGCAGCAGTAATAGTAGTAGTTGTAGTAGTAGTAATAATAGTATAATAGTAGTAGTCATAGTAGCAGTGGTAGTAATAGTAGTAGTAGCAGCAGTGATATTAGTATTACTAGTAGTAGTAATAATAGCAGTAGTAGTAGTAGTAGTAGTAGTGGTAGTAGTAGTAGTAGTAATAGTAGTATAATAGTAGTAGTAGTAGTAGTAGTAGTAGTAGTAGTAGCAGCAGCAGTGGTAGTAGTAGTAGTAGTAATAGTAGTCGTATAATAGTAGTAGTCATAGTAGCAATGGTAGTAATAGTAGTAGCAGCAGTGATAGTAGTAGTAGTAGTAGTAGTAGTAGTAGTAGTAGTGGTAGTAGTGGTAGTAGCAGTGGTAGTAGTAGTAGTAGTAGTAGTAGTAGTAGTAGTAGTAGCAGTAGTAGTAGTAGTAGTAGTAGTAGTAGTAGCAGTGGTGGTAGTAGTATAATAATAGTAGTAGTAGTAACTGTAATAGTAGTATTTATTTTTCTTTCCATACATTAATATTTTGATATTCATTTGATATAATATAGAAAACCTCTGCACATTTACTGTATATTGGGATTATCTGAAAAAAAAATCTGTGAATAAATTGCAAATGATAAAATAACAAACAAAGTTCCAGTGGGAGGAGTCTTGTACTATAACTGTCCGTCTGTGTTTGTGACGTGACAGAGGCCTTCAGTCACTTGAACAACATCAGTCTAATGATCCAACAACAACAGCAGCACAAAGTGTTCACGGTGATAAAGCCCAGCGTCAGTCTCTCCTCTGAGGCCCCGTCTCTGGGCCCCGTCTCTGGGCCCCGTCTCTGGGCCCCCTCCTGACTCACTGCACATATCTCCAGCACCATCGCAGCCTGTTTATCATGAGAGGTCCATATCAGCCCACAGACATATTCATCACCAGCAGCAGCGGCCAAAGCAACGAGAGTGGCTCGAGGAGGAGGAAGAGGAGAGTTGAGGATTAGGGCTGAGCTGCTGCTGTCCCACTTCTCAAGTTCAAGGTGAGTGAGGAGCTGAGGAGTGCAGGGGGTGATACAGTGTGTCACAAGAGCTTAAAGGACATGGATTATGCACAGTGGACGTTTTGGACCTTCTAACTGTGTGATATTGTAGTTCCCTGACCACAGGACTTCTGTTTAGTCACATTCACACTTGTTTCTTTGATCCATTCATCCAAAATTGTCTCCTCAGTTCAAAAATGCTGTGTGCGCATTTTGCCTAAATTGTTGAGTCACAGGAAAAATCAGGACTGCAACTTATCAAGATGATCAAAAGTGTGTTTAAAAGAGATTAAAACTGCATAAATGTAAATACCTGTACACCTTGAGTAAAGTGTATTCAAGTAAAATACAGACACCTCAATTACTTTTTACTAAAGTACAGTACAGTACAGTGCTTTACAACTTTTACTTTAAGACTAAATATAACCAAATACAAGTTTAAAAATGTATAATAGACCTACAATAACACATTAATTAATTATTAATTAATTAATTACAGTCTAACCTCGTGCTAGCCTATGGGATGAACAAAGCAGTATATATATATATATATATATATATATATATATATATATATATATATATATATATATATATATATATATATATATATATATATATATAGTAATACAAATACAGGGTGTCACAGGTGTCACACAATCATTTTGGCAATTCTTGTTGAAATAACCTCAAATTTCCACAGCATGTATAGAAAAATAAAAACATTTTATGTTGTATATTAAATGTTTTATTTTTGTTCTGTTTTCAGGTTGAGCTGTTCACTCCCAGAGAGAAGTCATTTTGTGTCTTGGCATCTGTTCGTACTCATATGTGATCCTGTAGCTCTGCAGAAGCAGTCGAACTCTTTCATTTTTGGTACCAAGTCTAAATTTGTTGCCAGTTGGTGAAGTTTTTCTAAATGTTGCATTGAAGCTGCACAGTCTTGGGTGAGTGTGTGAGCAGATTCTAAGACACAAAATGACTTCTGTTTGAGAGTGAAAGACTCAACCTGAAAACACAACAAAAATAAAACATTGATAAATATAAAGTCTTGCTCTGTTTCTATACAATCTGTGAAATTTGAGGTTATTTCAACAAGAATTGCCAAAATTACTGGCCTGTGAAATGATGTCAAATTTTCAGGGACACCTTGTACATCTCTCAGCTGTAGACAAGAGGTTGTGAGGAGTCTGGTTAATGGTGATTTCTGGAAGGGCATCTGATGTAAAACACAATGTTCCTGGGCAGGTTTAAAATATTGCTTCTTGACCAGATAAATAAAGAATGAATACAATTATAATTATACTTTTTTTTCTCAACATTTTATAAATAGTTTCCATCTGCAGTGTCAGTCTTAAATTCTTGTTTTTGAGTTTTCATTCGTGATCAGGTCAAAAGTGAAAAATCAGGCATCACCAGTAGAAACAGAGGAAAGAACTCGTGGTCTTTGCAGTTTCCTTATGCAAAATGTTTCTCAAATGTTGTCTCCGTATTATCCACAACCATAATCAACAATGTATTTTTAGACTTTGCAAATGAGCCAATCTGAGACGGTGTCCTCCTAGAAAAGCTCAAGAAACGATTTGATGATTTAAAATAAAAAATCATGACACCTCGCCTTGTTGAATGTGAAAATGTGTGTAAATGTCACTTGAAGCAGATGTTAAAGTCACTATTGAAATGGACGGAGCGAACCGGCAGAGCCCCGTGACACAGCATTCTCCCCGTCTGAGCCAAACCAGGTGTAACATATGAGATCCCATTGAACGCACAAGGAGGTCCACTCAAGCGGCATCATGGGTAATCCCCTCAAGAGCCCCATTCTATACAGCCACACACACATCCACACACACATCCACACACACATCCACACACACATCCACACACACATCCACACACACAGCCACACACACATCCACACACATCCACACACACATCCACACACACATCCACACACACACATCCACACACACATCCACACACACATCCACACACACAGCCACACACACATCCACACACATCCACACACACATCCACACACACATCCACACGTGCTCAGAACGCTCCACAGCAACGCCTCCAACTCAACCAGGTCCATGAAGATAAGCAGAAACGAAGCTACGCCCAAGATACAAGTCACATCTGTGGAGAGGCGTGTGTCCGAAGAATGTTTGTTTTTCATGGTATTTTAAGTAGTAAAAGCAACAATAATTGAATAAAAGCAAAGTTGGAGCCAAAGCCAAGTTGAATACATGCATCCTGAATTTTCTGAATCTGAATCAAACCTTCATGTTTGTTTTCCCAGTCTGATGTGTCTATTGTCAAAGTCGACCTTTTCAAGTCTTTTGAACCATATCACTTTTGTTTCTGGTTCTGATATTGTCATATTTTACTTATGGGATTCGGACATTGTAATTGAGTGGTTGTTGGTTCCTAACAGTGTGCGAACTCCATAAATGCAAAAGGGAATCAGATGTGTGTGACTCAAACCTCCGTTCAAACTGTTTCCCTTCCCAATGGAATTGAAAAATAGGCGATGGGCAGGATTGATTCACAGGAAGGACCAAAAAGGAAACTTTTGACTGCCTAAGAAATTATCCCGAGTTTACAGAAAACATTTTGTATGTGGAGCAACAACAAAGCAAAATCCCGATCCCTCGCTCCACCTTGGTCATAAATTTAAATGTCAACGCCAAAGCAAAAGCAATCAGCTGTTCACCAAGAAACATCTTCCACTGCAAAGAGACCAAGACGTGATGTTGCTGTAAAACCACAAGAACAAGAAAGTGCAGTTCAGTCTGTTTGTCGTCTGCACCTCTCACTTAACAAACAGGATCCCGCTTTGATGGAGCTCCACATACAAAATGTTCTCTGCAAACTCGGGATTATTTAGGCAGACAAAGGTTTCCTTTTTGGTTCTTCTTGTGGATCAATCCTTCTCACCGTCCCTTCAGCGTGTCCTGGGTCTTCCCCGGGGCCTCCTCCCGGTGGGACATGCCCGGAACACCTCCCGAGGGAGGCACCCAGGAGGCATCCGGAACAGATGCCCGAGCCACCTCAACTGGCTCCTTTCGACGTGGAGGAGCAGCGGCTCTACTCCGAGTTCCTCCCGTGTGACTGAGCTCCTCACCCTATCTCTAAGGGAGCGCCCAGCCACCCTGTGGAGGAAACTCATTTCAAGCGCTTGTATCCGCGATCTCATCCTTTCGGTCACTACCCAGAGCTCATGACCATAGGTGAGAGTAGGAACGAAGACTGACCGGTAAATCGAGAGCTTCGCCTTTCAGCTCAGCTCCCTCTTCACCACAACGGTCCGATACAGCGACCGCATCACTGCCAAAGCTGCACCGATCCACCTGTCAATCTCATGCTCCATCCTCCCCTCACTCGTGAACAAGACCCTGAGATACTTGAACTCCTCCACTTGAGGCAAAGACTCCCCACCCACCCGGAGAGGGCAAGCCACCTTTTTCCAGTCGAGAACCATGGCCTCAGACTTAGAAGAGCTGATCTTCATCCCAGCCGCTTCACACTCGGCTGCAAACCGCCTCAGTGCACATTGCAGGTCCTGGTTCGATGAAGCCAACAGGACAACATCATCCGCAAACAGCAGAGATGAGATCCTGTGGTCCCCAAACCGGACCCCCTCCGGCCCCTGACTGCGCCTAGAAATTCTGTCCATAAAAACAATGAACAGAACTGTGACAAAGGGCAGCCCTGTATAAGAAGGGGGACCAGAGGGTGTGTTCCAACTATAGGGGGATCACACTCCTCAGCCTTCCCGGTAAGGTCTATGCCAGGGTACTGGGGAGGAGAATCCGGCCGATAGTCAAACCTCAGATCCAGGAAGAGCAGTGTGGTTTTCGTCCTGGCCGTGGAACACTGGACCAGCTCTACACTCTCCATCGGGTGCTCGAGGGTTCATGGGAGTTTGCCCAACCAGTCCACATGTGCTTTGTGGACTTGGAGAAGGCATTCGACCGTGTCCCTCGTGGTGTCCTGTGGGGGGTGCTCTGGGAGTATGGGGTCCAGGGCCCTTTGCTAAGGGCTGTCCGGTCCCTGTATAACCGGAGAAGGAGCTGTGTTCATTGCCGGCAGTAAGTCAGACCTGTTCCCGGTGCATGTTGGACTCCGCCAGGGCTGCCCTTTGTCACCGGTTCCCAAAACTAAAATATGACAATATCAGAACCAGAAACAAAAGTGATATGGTTCAAAAGACTTGAAAAGATTGACTTTGACAATAGACACATCCCACTGGGAAAACAAACATGGAGGTTTGATGCTCACTTTTTCAAAGGATCCGTCCCAGTTTGAATTGTGCCATGACCAGAAGTCCACAATTCAGGTGGTGGAGCCTCTACCACAGAAGTTACACAGGGCACCTTTGAGAAACAGGTGATTATTACTGTCAAATATTGGGCTTTCTTCATCTCTAAAGCTCAGAATACTCTCCTCCATCTTGTGATGTCATTGAGTGGTAGTTTTATAGTTAACAGCTTTTTTAAAACAAATTTTCATTTTACATTTTGTTCAGTTGAGATTGCCACAGAACATCTTCATTGTCTTTTGGTGTAATGAGAAAAGAAGACATTTCAACAAGACCAAACTGCAAAAATCATATCTGGTTAAGTAAAATGACTTAAATTAAGAACATTTTACTAGTAATTGTTCACAGTATGGCATTAAACCTTTCTATCTTCACAGAGACCAAATTAGACCAAGTTACAGGTCAGATCTGTGGAGAGGTGACACCACTGACAGTCAGAATGTCTGTTTTTCTAGGTATTTTGGAGCTATAACACCACCTACAATTGAATAAATGTAAGGTAGAGTTGTTTAATGTCACACTGTGGAACATTCCAGACAGAGAAATGACATCTCCAAAGAAACAAGTAAGTCAAGGACCCACAACCCAAAAGTTACAAGATGTATTTTCACATTTTAAGTATAAAAAGTTCCATTGGTAGATCATTTTACAGGAGAACACAAGCGGCACCATGGCTAATCTCCACCACACCATGGCCGCATCTCATTTCTGTTTCCTCGCTTCCTTCTCCTTGATTCATCTCCTCGAGGAAATGGGTGAGGAAGTCCCGCCCACAGAGGAGACACGGCGAGAAGAAGAGGATCTAAACTCCTCGCTGAGACCGATAAAGTTTGATTCTTTTATCCGGTGTCTTTTCCTGAAGCCTCCCACATGTTTACTCCTTCCTTCCGTGGTTTTCTTTGTGATTCCGCTTAATATAACACATTTGATTGACAGCTGGAAAATGGAGGATCGAATCAAGGATGGGAATCAAGGAGAAGGAAGTGAGGAAAGAGAAATGAGACGCAGCCCACGACACCACAGCAGGGGCCGGTCCTCCATCCAGACACAGACCCACAGACATGTTCAGCTTCTGGACTCAAGCGTATCTGCACAGCTCTATTACTGAACCAAATTATTACATTTGCCTCGGTCTTAATTAAGAGATTACCACAAACAATACCAAGTCAGATCCCATTGTCCCTAATTGTTTGCAAGAGACATGACGAGCAAATCTGGGAGGAGGGACTTTGCGCGCTGTGCTTTGTATCAGAAGCATTAAAGGTGCACTGTGTCACTTTTGTGGTGGAGGGTCCATCAAATGTTTTTCTCCATGGAGATGTTATTGCTTTGTCTGGAATGTTTCACAGTATGGCATTAAACGTTGCTATCTTCACTGAGACTAAATTAGACGAAGTTACAGGTCAGATCAGTGGAGAGGCGACCCAGCTCACAGTCAGAATGCTTGTTTTTCTGATAGAGGAAACACGAAATTACACTTTTGCTTTTATTATTATTCTGCACTGGCCACGTTTACATGATGTTTTTTTAATTCCAAATGAATTGTTCTGAATTAAATAGTTCAGAATTCAAATATTCTTCTTCAAGTTTACATGAAATAAAAATTCTGAATTGAGGTTTACATGGAAAACACATTAAATCGTCTTTATTTAATGTGTGTCGGCGTCTGGGGGTGGGGAAGGTTCTGATTGGACAGAGGCACGAACATATTTACGTCAACCAGAAGAAAACACACACTTCAGCTGCTCCCGGCTTTTCTGTCATCTTGGTTTGTCGTTATGCCACAGACACAAACATGACCCAAACTTTTCCCAATTGTCTCATCACGAGTGTCGGAGAAGAGAGGAAGAACTGAGTGTGAGGCTGCTCTACCTCAGCCCACTCCCGCATCCCGCTCACAAATCCAAAGAGACGTGGACGAAAGTCCCAAGCCAGGACTGGTGGAGCTGGATCGTCCAGATCACGCCAGAGCATGTGCCGAAACACCCACATTATTTTTAACAAGAATAAATGTTTACATGATCCAGGAATACATTCATTTGGCTTTAAAATCAGAATAAAACACCCACTTAATTTCATTAGAAAGTTTTAGGCATGCCGGTTTTCTGACACTTCATTTTTTGGAGAGTTGCGATAGTCTACCCAGGCACATCTCTCTGTGTTCTTCGATGTTCTTAATCTCAATAACTATCAAGTCACACACAACACACACAGTAGCCAACTTCATGATGACAAATAATATAAATATATTTTCCACAGATCGCCTACATGACGAAATGAATGAAGTACAAAGGGTCCATGCAGCCTCCATAGATATTTTCTCGAAGGCTGGCCTATGCTCTTTTTTTAAATGTATGACTGTTTCCCGCGGCGATCAATTAGGACATTTTCTCACTGTCTGATCTCCTCTGTGGTCCATGTATTCTCTGATCAAGAGCTTTACACCGGCCCAAACATCTGACATGGGAGCGCGTCATTTATGTCGGAAAAGCAAAATGTTTGAAAAATAGTATTTATGCCACTACTCCGACAATTAGACATCAATGTGTAAATAGCAGCATGTGGGAATAACAGCGTGTAACCGAAAATCAGACACTAATCCACTAAAACTATCAAATCTAGACTCATTTAAGACCACATGGGAATATAAAAGAAAGTATTATGATTTAAGGCTGAAAATCACATTCTGTTGGTGTAAATGGAAATAAATGTGAGTGTTTTTATTAGCATTGTGGTATCAGAAACCGTTTCAATTCTATTCTTTACTACTGAAATTGAGTTTGACAGGTTAGTATCTCAACGACACTGCCCCAGAAACGACTCTTCCATCTCTCAAATACTGAACAATACTTCGATATAGTGATTATTATGACAGGCCCAGTCGATATCTCCCACCCCTCGCTGAAACTCTGGCGTAAACATGGGCTGCGCCTCATTTCTCTTTCCTCGCTTCCTTCTCCTTGATTCCTCTCCTCGATTGTGCAGGAAATGAGTGAAGAAGTCCGGCCCACAGAGGAGACAAAACAAGGGCAGAGGATACAAACTCCTCACTGAGACGAGTAAAGTTTGATTCTTTTATCCTCAGGTTTGCTCTGTCCTACCGTGGTTTTCTTTGGGACACCACTTAACATGGCACATTTGATTGACAGTGGAAAAAGGGAGGATCGAGGAGGAGGAAAGAGAAACGAGACGCGGCCATGATCTCCGGAGCTCGGCACACGTCACGCTCCTCCCTTCAGCGGCTCCATCTGTGGGGGCTACAGTCTCTCTTCTGTCTGCTCGTCTCTCCGTGCAGCTGGCTCTCACTCCACACATCGGCAAACAAACAAACCGGCGCCGCTCTGATTTCTGAGGCCTCGCCGGAAGCACTGGACCATCCCGTTCACAATGGAGCGTGTGTGCATTAAGGGCGAGTGGTGAGAGTGGGGGGCAAAGAGGTGAAAGAGGTGACCACAACCACAACAGGGCCGTGTGGTGCCTGCTGGCATAATATTGTAAGAGTCATACTTAGAGGTCGAAAATTATGAAGCCATTTTGAGCCTTTTCCTCACAATTCTTAATTTTGTGTCTCTAAATTAGATTAGATTGTCCTTACGCAAAATACAATGAAACTTTGAGCAAAACTCACGAAAAATGAATCAATTCACCCGGTCAAGCAGAAGTAAACATCAAGGCCAAAAATTCAAGTTAATGCATCTGATATAAAAATGTATTGAACAGATACATATGTACTCTAGTTTATGAAACTGTTGACCTTTTTTCTGTACCATTTTTGGTTCTAAAGTTCAATATGTTTTAAACAGACCATGTATGAAACATGGAACAAAAATTATTTCCCAAATTTCAAAGACCTGCAGATCATGTCAATAAATGGATGGATTTCATCATATCTTGTGTTATTCCATCTTTGAACTGTTGATGAAGGTACATGATTTTTCCAAAAAAATGTATTTAAAATGATAAAAATTTGCTTGGAAGGACTGACATATTTTATAGAAATTGTTTCTTTCATTTTGAAGTAATATTAAAGTATTCAGAAGAAAAAAGTTGACAAATGATGTAAAATCATGCACCTTCTACTTGTTTGCACAATTTTCCCTCCGTTACTTTTCCCTCCGTTACCATGACCTTTCTTAATAAAAAATCTCATGAGTCAAAAAGTAAGAGGTTTTTCAACCTAATCTTGTACCATATGGTAGAAAACTATATGAAGCAAATATTCAAACCAGTTTGTTAAGGATATGTAAGTGAGAACCAAGAGTTATCACTGTTTGGATTTATTGCCCAAAAAGTGCTGCATATTTCATTCCCTCCGTTACCGACATGAGTTTTTAAATTTTTTGTCAACAACTTGAAAGAATATCACAGGTTTAACTTGACCCTGTTGGAGTGTAACTCTTTGCTACATTCTGATACTTTACTTATTTCAATAGTCCCTCTAGTTTCTGAATAAGAGACATTTGAATGTCAAAAATCTGCCCGTTTCCCTCCGTTACCACTTGACCAGACTCAATATAAACACATTCTCACATCCATATCAATAAAAACACATTAAATAATTAAGAACACAAGCTTTTTTCTGGAGTATTTAGTATAAAACTATAACGATGACAGATCGCTGTTTGCATTTTGTTCATTATAATCCACAATATTTATCTTAAACTGCATAATAATAAAATGGTGCATTGACTTTGAGTTCAGAAGTGTAAAACTGTGAAGCTGTGCCTCTTCATAGTCGTTTTCACAGTTTCAGTTACAGTTTAACTGCAGCCAATTTTCATAAATGTGTTTTATTGATGAGAAAGACTACGCCGCATTTTTGATCCCAACGTGTACGATCTGAGTCTGCATTTTTGTAAGTCAGCAAACACAGCAGTGGGTTAAAGGGTTGGTGAAAACAGAGAACAGAGCAGGACAGTACAGCTTTACTCAGGCGACGTTTATATGATGATGTCTGAACAGAAGACGCAAAAGCGGCGTCGCATTTTCACTTTTTATTTCCCGTTTAAACAAGTGTTTTCAGGAGGAAATCTATGGTGCAATTTCCCATTCAGAGGAGGCGTTTCTACACATTATTACACAGCAGCGTTCGGTTCCCAAATTCAGTGTGGCAAGACAAAACATTTTTACAATAAATTTGAATGAACCCACTTGTTGATCGCTGTTGTAGCTCCTTGTTGTGTCATTACTCTGTTTTTACCCTCTGCTACAAACTTAAACATGCACAGTCTTGATCTTGATCGATGTTTCTTAAAGTAAATTCCCGTCTGTGAATTCGTATTCGTACTGATGAAAGTGTAATCGTAAATTTTCATTAGGTGATTGTAATTCATGACGTCGTAATTTTTCAATTCGTATTCTGATGGATAAAATACACACAATCTATTTTATGTACAGCTGGACTCATTTGAGAGTTTACAAATATTTATTTTATGCGCAACTACAGACAAATACGCCCGGATTTCTATTCTATGCACACGAATACTTTTGAAAGCTTTCTTACTCCATAGAAATCTGCGTGCATACGGTGACGCAAAAGAGTGTGGAATTGGATTGTATGTGCACACCAGGCGGCTCGGTGGTGACACTAGGTAGTGTATGTGACGTAAACGTGTACGCAGTGTGACCAGATCTGACCAGAGTTTTGCGTCCTGGGCAGTGTAGACGGAAACGCTACAGCAGAGCATATTCAACTTTTCCACTCTGGAGGGTGGTTTCAGATTTTGGCATTTTTAAACCCCCAAAACACTATCACCATCTAAACAAAAGACACTTCTGATAAATTACTTTGTTGCATTTACCCACAAGTGTTCGCCTGTAAACAGACCTTCAAACTCTGAGTAAACACCATTAACCATGATGTTCTTCCACTTTATCCAGGGCCAGCTCACAAAGGCAGCAGTTTCACACCCACACTTCCCTTTCCACACACATTTCCTCCTCCAGCTCTCAGGCCAGCCCAGAGACTGAGTCCCTCCAGCGTGTCCTGGGTCTCCTCCCTGTCGAATATGTCTGGAACACCTTCCCAGGGAGGTGCCCAGGAGACACGCGGGACAGAAGCCCTCCCTTCATCTGTTCCTCACTCTGTCTTTAAGGGAATGCCCAGACATTCTGTGGAGGAAACTCATTTGGACCATTTACATCTATGATCTTGTCCTTTTGGTCTTTACCCAAAGCTCATGACTGTAGGTGAGGGAAAGAACGTAGATTGAGCGGTAAATCGAATGGTGGTGGTGGTGGTGGTGGTGCATTAACAAATTCATTGTTAAGTGGAACTTACGGAAGCTGGGAGGGTCACAACAAACGTAAACGGTGCAACAAATACAAATGCGACAACACAACAAAAAGCCACAACGGAAATGACCGAGAGACTCTATTTTAATGCAAACACCACAACAAATACAAATGCCACAAATACAAACGCCAACACATTAAAAAGCCACAACACATAAAAAAGCCACAATGGAAGTGACCACAAGACTCTATTTTCCGACAGACCGATCAAGCGGCAAGTGAAGAAGAAGAACTAGAATGTGAAAAGTAAAGGAACGGAGAAGTTGGAAACGCAAGTAAAAGTCACTTATTGTTTTATCATTATTCGTTTCACATTGTTGTTCTTCTTCTTCATTTGCCGCTTGATCGGTCCATTGGAAAATAGAGTCCCACGGTCATTTCCGTTGTGGCTTTTTTTGGTGTGTCGTGGCTTTTTTGGTTTGTTGTGGCTTTTTGTTGTGTTGTCACATTTGTATTTGTTGCGGCGTTTGCGTTTGTTGTGACCCCTCTCGGCTTCCGTAGGAACTGCATCACAAACTTCCATTATCATCGGGCTCATTTCTATTTACAGCCCCACCAGCACCAAAAAGGAAGGTACGTAGGAAGGTGTGTGTGTGTGTGTGTGTGTGTGCATGCGTGTGTGTCCGTGTACTTTGTGTGTACTGCACCAGCCCAGACCCTCCAGAATCCTCGCTTTGCCTTTGGACACTTGTAAAATATGGTGATGCCAGATAAAGAGAGGACGCAGCTCATCGCCCATGCAAAGGTTCAAAGGCTCGGGGCCCGTCTCATCGTCGGAGCGGGCCCCCGGCACAAAGGACGGGATCACATGACCTCGGCACCACCACAACACCAGCCGGATACGTACACCTCCACTTTAAAAAGACATGAGCAGGATTTCATAAGCAGCGGGGCAGACCGTGACACGTGGAGACCGGTGAATGTTTTTTATTCTGCATGTCTCTCACTTTTCTGTTCATGTTGTATAAGGTTTTAATTTGTTTTGCATTATGATTTAATTTATGATTTGCACTATATAACTTTTTGGTTGGGGGTCCGTCACCTTTTTGTTTCTATGGAGATGTCATTGCTCTGCCTGAAATGTTCCACAGTGTGACATTAAACATCTCTGCTTTACATTTATTCAATTACAGCTGGTTTTATAGCTCAAAAATATCTAGAAAAACAGGCGTTCTGACTGTGAGCGGGGTCGCCTCACCACAGATCTGACCTGTAACTTGTTCTGGTTTGGTCTCCATGATGATAAAAAGGTTTACCGTCTTTTTTGGACTATAAGGCTCACTGTAATGTTAATCACGCTGAATTCTCTCGTCTATTTTCAGACAAAAGGTGCACTGGATTATAAGGTGCATTAAGTGAAACAAACGGACGACACTTTAGACTGATCTTTATCCCAGGCGTCCACAATCCATGGGCAGATCGTGGGGTAACTCACCCGGTGTTGCCTGCCTGTCTTGGGGAAAGTGGATTATGAATGTGAATGTGGGTGGATCATTTAATTTAAGTTTGTTTTTTTATTTCCTACGAGGAGGAATCAAATGTACATTGAGTAATGTGTTTAATGCAGCTTTGACACATTTGTTTACATTTTATAGAAATGAAACTTAAAACCACATGACTCATTTACATATAAGCGCTGAAAAAGCAGCTCGCTGCTTGTGTCCTGACACAATTCTGCTTGTATCGTGTTGGAGATGGTTCATGTTAAACTTTTCAGAGATTATACGTGTGCAGGTCGTACACACAGACACACGTTTATAGGAATGGACAGATATTATCTGGAGCATTTCATTGATGTCATCAGTGCCGATGCAGAACTGTACTTTGTCCTTTACTCCACGAGGCTCCTGACTACAGTAACCATAAGACTCCGACAATCCATCAAGTGGTCCTTAGCTTCATAGTTTACCAAAGTCGTACAAAAACATTTGGACAGATTTTTGAGCACCGTATACCACATAAAATCAGTGCGAGGTCAGTAAACACAACCAGAATTAATATGAATACATAAGGTGCACTGGATTATAAGACACACTGTCGATTTTTGAGAAAATGAAAGGATTTTAAGTGCACCTTATAGTCCAAAAAATACGGTAATACCATACTGTGAAACATTCCAGATGAAGCAATAACATCTCCATCTGACAGACCCTCCACCAGAAAAGTTACACAATGCACCTTTAATGTAATAATTTCTCATTCTGTAAAACACTTTGAGTTGCTTTGTGTATGAGTAGTGTGTAAAAATAAACTTGCCTTGAACTCATGGTAGGGCTGAGCGGAAGGGGGGAAAATGTATCCCATATTGATCTATCTCAACGTTTTATTCAGTTTTAATCTAGTTTAGTCTTAAACAAAAGCATAGCACAGTTTTATTATTCAAGCACAATTCACCTCATCAGAAACATGACCCTAATTATGTTTTATTTCATTCACACATGTTTGAGTGACCCTTTATTATTAGTCTGTCTGTTCAAGATATGTAATGTTAAACTTTGTAATGTTAAACTTAAAATAAATGTTTCATAAAAGTTTTGCTTAAACATTAAATCCAGAAAAAGCAAAATATAAAATTATAACAACATTTTTAATAAATAATGTCTTTATAGTCGATCTGTATACATGTTTGATATGATCTCACGGGCCAAATTTGGCCCCTGGGCCTGAGTTTGACATGTCTTGTCTAGAATGTTCCACAGTATAGATTAAACTTACACTGTATATCATACCATCATATCAAGAGACATTTTACAGCACTATGCTACATTACAGCTCAGATCTGTGGAGAGTTGAGAGTTATTGTATTTTTGAGCAACAGAAACACATGTAATGAGAAAATGTTAGATGAATATGTTTAATATCATACTGTGGAACATTCCAGACAAAGCAGTAACATTTCCATGGAGACAAGTCCACCAGAAAAGTTACATAGTTACACTTTAAGATCCTCCTCTCTCACTGGAAACACTCACAAATCTTCCAAATACGTTGCCGTTCTATTGACCAGTTTATTACATGATTCATAATGTACCAGAAATATTGAAACGAAATGACTGAAAAACACAAAAACATGATTTAAAAGTGCATTGTGTAACTTTTCTGGTCAAATGCTTTTCTCCACACGCTACTCCTTTGTCTGGAATGTTTCACAGTACGACATTAAAGCTTCAGTTACAGGTCAGATCTGTTTTTTGAGGTATTTTTGAGCAATAAAACCACCTGTAATTGAATAAATATAAAGTAGAGATGTTTAAAGTCACACTTTGGAACATTGCAAAGGAATGACATGTCCATAGAAACAAGCAGGTGACAGATATTCCACCAGAAAAGTTACACAATGCAAGTTTAAAAAATAAAAACACACACCGTTATGAGTTCAGAAAGAAAAAGTAGTTTCACGATCGTGCAGCAAATGTCTGACAAAACAAAATGGCTGTATTCATCTCGTAACACTCACTGCCTTTTGAATATTGCTTTCATAATTGTTTTCTTCTTCTCCATTTTTCTATTTTTAAACAACACTGTGCAGAGTGTACTGCTCTCACTGCATTATAATAAAGATTTGACAAACTTTGACTTTACCTCCTTTTAAAAACTAAACTTCCAGTGATTTTCCATGATTCAAAAAAACCTAAAAATACGCAGTCGTTTTTTCCTGAATAACAACAAAACATCTTTCCTAATTGTAACCATATTTAGTTATATTTCGGCTTAAACTTCCCGTCTGCTCCAAAATTGTCTCGACTTGTCTTCACATAATCCTCACCGCACATTTAAGTCCACTACAAATCCATTAATCCTTCCCCTTTTCCATTTCAAAATTCTTCCCCACGTCTCCAGCAAACAATTCCCAACAAGACAAAAAATCACAAAAGAGAAAAGAAAAAAGAAAAAGAGCCTCTTCTTACCTTTCATCGTTGTATCCGGAGCGGTATTGACGCGTGTATTCCTCCGTCCTCGTTCACGACTCCTGTAAATCGCCGCACGCAAATCGATCTGCGTCTCGGCTCTTGGAGAGGGGCTGTCCCCGTTAGCGCCAGCGTCTCTGCTCGCTCATGGCTCGGAATAAACGGGAATACACACACGCACGCACTCAAACACACACACACTCAAACACACACACACACACACACACACTAGAGACACACACACTCTGCTTTCTCCTCTCCGCCGGGAGCTCCGCGATTGGCTGCGTGGCGTTGTCCAGCCGTAAGTCACATTTTCTCCACACAATAACCTTGCGCCGTTTAAATAGTGAGATTGTGATTTGTGAGGACGCTCCCGGAGAGTTCTTACTACTACAAAACTGCTCCGGGCTCGATTTGGAACGGCAATTTTGAGCCAGGATCGTGAGGGAAAATTGGTGCAATGTAACGCGTGAGAAATAAGTGCAGAAAAAAGCGATTCGGGCTAATTTGGAAGGTTTTTTTTGACCTTGCGCGCCGCCGACTGGTGCCCCCCTCCCTTCGGCTGAATTGATGCGGGGATTCCTGGTTGCTATTTTTAGCGCCGGTGCCGGTTGGAGAGAGCGGCGTGGGCGGAGGAGAGCGAGAGAGCAAGAGAGAGAAAGAAAAGAAAAAAAAAAAAAAAAGAAACGAACGCATGCAGGGAGGGATGGAAGGATGGATGAGGCTACGGACGGGCGCTGGGGGGCCGGGGGTGGAGGGGGGAAGGGGGGGTTCCCATCAGGCTGTTGGGAGGAAGGCTTTGAATCGTGACCAGACGGGAATCACAGGAAAAAAAAAAAAAAAAAAACAAATCCACGCGTCATGCCAGAAGAGGAGCGTGCATGGTTTTGGTCGGGTTCGTGTTATTTGTGGCTTTTACGTGGATCGTAAACGCTTTTGGAATTTTTTATTATTATTATTTTTATTTTTTTTTACATTTTCAGATTTTGTTTGGTCCATCCGTCATTTTAGGAGACGTGTGTGTGTTCATATTTATTTATTTTTACTACTTATTTCTATTATTTTTATATACATTTTTTAATTATTATTTTAATGTCTTTATTTTATTTATTTATTATTTATTTGGATAAATGTGTTTTGATTTTTTTTTACATTTTTTTTTTTTTTTTACATTTTCAGATTGTTTGTTCATCATTTTAGTCCTGTGTTCATGACGTAAATCATCAAAAATCTGAATTTATTTATTTTTATATTATGTATTATGTTTATATTTAATTGTAATGTATTAATTCATTTATTGATTATATATTTGGTTAAAGGTGCATTGTGTAACTTTTCTGGTGGGGGCGTCCATCGAATGTTGTTGCTTTGTCTCGAATGTTTCTCAATATGGAATTCAATCTTTCTATCATAATGGAGCCCGAACCAAGTTACAGGTTAGATCTGTGGAGAGGCGACCCTGCTCACAGTCAGAATGTCTGTTTTTCTAGCTATTTTTGACACATAAAACCACTCGGAATTGAAAAAAATACAAAGTAGAGTTCTTTAATGTCACACTGTGGAACATTCCAGACAGAGCAATGACATCTCCATAGAAACAAACAGGTGACAGAACCCGAAAGAAATTCCAAAATATCCAAAATATTGAGTCAAATTGTACATTCTTCTTTCTTCTTTTCTCTGGTGTTTTCTTGTGGTGGTGACAAGTATTGAGAAGTGTGATGTTGTGTTCTTAAACGGCGAGCATACGTTTAGAAAAAAGCTGCTCTTGTGTGTCTGAAAAGGACGATTTGAAACACATTTTTAAAGAAATGGTTGAAACACACTTGGTATTAAAGTGTGAATACTCCAAGACTAATGTGAAGAACTGAAACGTGCAAACTAAGAATGTAAAAACTGACAACAAAAAAAAGTGTTACAGGTAGAAATGATTGAGTGACTGTTCATATTCATTGGATTTTTTGTTGTATAATTTTGTACTCTGTAGTATAATTTAAGTATTTTGTGGTGTAATTTCTGTATTCTGTAGTATAATTTGAGTACTCTGTAGTATAATTTGTGTATTCTGTAGTATAATTTGAGTACTCTGTAGTATAATTTGTGTATTCTGTAGTATAATTTGAGTACTCTGTAGTATAATTTGTGTATTGTGTAGTATAATTTAAGTATTCTGTAGTATAATTTAAGTATTCTGTAGTATAATTTGAGTATTTTGTCGTTTAATGTGAGTATTCTGTAGTATAATTTCAGTACTCTGTAGTATAATTTGTGTATTCTGTCATTTTTTTATGGAAAGTCGATGGGAAAAATGAATGGGAAAAAGGCTCTGTAGTTCATGTTGATGTTGGTCCAGTTTCTGTTGAGATGAAATGTTTTTGTTTTGGTTTACTTGCTACTGATGGAAATTTAAGACCTAGGCTGTATTTCTGTAACTGATGAGAGAACGTACTAATGGAGCAAATGTAGCTGCACTTTTAAGCAATAAACGACCAGATACGGCTTAAGTTCGGTGTTGTGTGTTAGATTCACTCACATTCAACTCAGAAATGGAAAAATTCTCAGTAAGCTACTCAGTATATCACAGTTTTTATGGAATTATCGGCTCAAAGTTGAAATGACACAAAACTATTTCTACTAGGGATGCACCGATCCTGCTTTTTTTACTTTTGAGCTTCAATTTTAATAGTATTTTTTATTTATTTGATAGGGTCAGTGCATATTCATGAACATATAATTAATTAAAAAAAAAAATGCCGATGTTCGATATTAGGCTATACCAATGCAGAGAAAAATAAAATGAAACAGAACTGATCCGGATGTGTTATGTAGCTGTTATTTATCTCAAGTAACCACAGAACAGCCTTGTATTTGAAAAAAATCAAACATTCTGAGACGTTCTGAACCAACTACAACCAGGAAATCGTCTCATCACTTGTCAGTTTGTATCTGTCTTCATGGCGGCGCTTCTGGCTCCATCTACTCTGGCTCCAGTTGATTTTAGATTGAAAAATGATCACCCCGTCTTCATAACTGCTGTCCCGATTTTCATCATTTTGGTCTTAAGATGTTCGTATTATCCCGCTGTACATGATCCTGGTGATTTTATTTTGCTATTTTGTACATAAATAATGGACCTGGCTCCAAATTCTCGCCTATAACCACCAGCCTCAGTGAGCTTCATTTGACTGGAGCCAAGCGCTGTGAGTGATGAATCTGGGCACGTCACACTCCCTCAGTCCACTTCTTTATACAGTCTATGGTTTATATGTACAACCAGGATACTGACTGCAGATAATACTCCCTACAACTGTACATTAAAGTGATCCTTATGTAACAGATAATACTCCCTACAACTGTACATTAAACTGATCCTTATGTAACAGATAATACTCCCTACAACTGTACATTAAACTGATCCTTATGTAACAGATAATACTCCCTACAACTGTACATTAAACTGATCCTTATGTAACAGATAATACTCCCTACAACTGTACATTAAACTGATCCTTATGTAACAGATAATACTCCCTACAACTGTACATTAAACTGATCCTTATGTAACAGATAATACTCCCTACAACTGTGCATTAAACTGATCCTTATGTAACAGATAATACTCCCTACAACTGTACAGTAAGCTCACCCTTATGTAACAGATAATACTCCCTACAACTGTACAGTAAGCTCACCCTTATTGTAACAGATAATACTCCCTACAACTGTACAGTAAGCTCACCCTTATGTAACAGATAATACTCCCTACAACTGTACAGTAAGCTCACCCTTATGTAACAGATAATACTCCCTACAACTGTACAGTAAGCTCACCCTTATGTAACAGATAATACTCCCTACAACTGTACAGTAAGCTCACCCTTATGTAACAGATAATACTCCCTACAACTGTACAGTAAGCTCACCCTTATGTAACAGATAATACTCCCTACAACTGTACAGTAAGCTCACCCTTATGTAACAGATAACCCTATGAACTGTTAGCCAGACTGGTGCCACCTAGTGCCTCCACTCAATTTCATTTCTGTCCAGCTTTAGGTCAGGAATCAGAATACACTAGACGGTTTGCAAAAACTCCAGAAGTTGTAGACGGCGCACTGACCAATCAGCTGTGTCGTCGTCGTGGCGTCTGTTTGGGTTCCTTTTGTGGAACAGCACAACAGTAAACAAAGCATTGAGATGGATGTAGACCAAGACAGACATTTTGTGTTGGCAATGATTCCCGAGATCGAGGATTTAAAGCCTGAACAAAGAGAATGTTTGGTGAATTTTATCAAGGGGAAAGACGTTATTGTCCTTCTTCCTACTGGATTTGGGAAAAGCTTAATATACCAGTTAACCCCATTTGCATAGCGCATTACATACGTCACGACCAAATAGCAGCGATTGGTTAAATAAAAAAATACCTGCCTACTGTCAAACGAACGAATCCTAAAGCTGTGCGGTCAGACAGTTTCTACAAAGTGAAACCAGCTGAAGAATCAGGCTAATGAACTCTTTTATAAAGCTGAGGTTTTATATTGTATTACTTATTGGTAACACTTTATAATAACTACACCTTATTTAGCCTTAATAAAGCATGAACAAAGGCTTAATTAATAATGATTCACACTTAGTAACTACTTAATTACTACCTGAATTAGCACTTAACTTGTACTTAATTCACCTGTGCTGTAAATAGTTACTCATAATTATTTCATACTTAATTACTCATGAACTAACCATTTGAGTATTTATTAATCATTAGTAAACTATGAGAGAATGATTTACTAATAATACAATACAATGATCATTCAGGCAGCTGTTATCTGTTAGTTAAGTCTTTTTGAGAGCTTTTCTAAAGTGAAGACTAATTATCCTTTATTAAGCATTTACTAAGCGTGAATCATTATTAATTAAATCTTTGTTCATTATTAATTAAGTCTTTGTTCATGCGTTATTAATTCTAAGTATGGTGTAGTTATTATAAAGTGTTACCTTATGTCTTATTTGACACCTGTCTCTTGCTATTTCTTTTTTGCTGCTCAGTTAGAGATTTATTACCAGTTATATTTTTTCTCTTTGTTTTTGATTTGATTTGTTTTTATTAGGATCCCCATTAGTTGATGTCCATGACACCAGCTGCTCTTCCTGGGGTCCACATATAACACACAACAACAAATAAGATACTTACAAACAAAACAGTTACACAAAGATTAAAATCAAATTATTGTTATTATATTATATTGTGACATATAAAATGCTGTGTCCAAATTATTTCCATTGTGGATCAATAAAGTTTGTTTTAGCCTAAGTCTATTCGATACAGCTCATTTTTCCAATATTGGATCCCTGGACTAGATCGGTGCATCTCTGTATTTGTCTTTGCTTATTTTTGTGACCTTTGTCTCTGGTGGTTCAGATCCACATGCTCAGTTGCAGCTGCTGTTTGACAAAATGGATTCTCTTACGTCAGAATCACTTGATAACGACAGGCAGCCTAAAAAGCAAATGACACAAAAATGAGCACATGATTAATAAGTATCCGATCAGAGAGAGGATTTTTACGTCTCGTTTCTGAACAGACGCGGCTCAGACATTGTCGTCATGGTGAAAGGGAGAAGGGGCCGCTCCCTCCCACTCCAGCCTGCGTCGTGTCTCTCTGCTCGGGGGACTCCCTAACGCAACACCACTCGTCCATTTTGGCTTTTTATCTTTAATGTACAATATTTAAACAATTCATTTACGAAGCAGGATTGGAATATAAAATGGACTTGGAGCTGAATTGAATTTCCATCTATCTCCTCATGATTTTCACCTATTTTAAAGAGCTGTGTTTTGGTTTATTCGCACGGTAAACACACAAACCCTGCAGATTTAGGCTGCGCTCGCAAACAGAAAACACTCTGTTCCACCTTGTGATGTCAGGTGGTAAAACAGGAAGTGCTTTACTGTGTTTTTAAACTCCATACACCTTCTCTAGAATCATTAGGATGATTTCAATCCTGGAATTGACAATCTCTACAAAACAAAATGTAAAAAGTAGCTGTTAACTTGAACACTACCTGCAACATGACATCACAAGGTGAAGCAGAGCGTTTTGAGTTTTGGAGATGTAGAAAGACTAATAATAAAGGGTTACTCAAACTCCAAGTGTGTTTTAGATGAGGTGTCAACATTATAACGTGATTCAAAGCTCGTAAGTGTCAATTCTGTAAAATATAGGACATTTAAAATTTCAAAATTCAGCTCCAGAACGTGTCAGAGCTCTCGTCGACGTTGTGTGTGCACAGAGAAAGCCTGGAGTCACCGTGGCGCATATGGGGGAGAGCTTTTATTATTTATCAGCGCAGGTCTAAAAATAGGCGCACGCTCTAGTGTAGGCGACAGGGGTTTCCGGGGGGATGATGGGCAGGTTTCCCCGGCACCTGGGGGTCACGCGACGGGGGAGACACCAGGACAGAGCCACCGCCATGATGCAGGATTCATCACCACAACACTGGCGGTAATTATCCACAGAGACACGCTGGGAGGAGGTGGAGAGCACACACCAACACACACCAACACACACACTGATACACACACAGATACACTCGCACACAGACGCACAGACACACACACAAACGCCATTTGGTTCACAGATGTGCATCAGAGAGCAGTGCTTACAGGCTCTCACTGTAATGGTGATGCATGTTACGTTATTTAAAGGTCCTACATTACACAAAATGGACTCTTGTGCTCTGAGCTTTAGTCATGTTAGAATGTTGTTATCTCCTCACAAACAGACTGGAGCTGAGTTTTGTGTCATTCACTCAGGTCTCACATGTGAATGAGATAAAACACAACTCCAGGTCTGTTTGTGATGAGGAAACAACATTAAAACAGAAATCAGAAAATAGAGTCATACGTACATACACCATATTTTCCACAAATAGTAAGAACACTATATGTGGACATACCAGTTTGTCAAAGCCTGATCCTGTCAGATCTCAGAAGCTCAGCAGGACTGGGTCTGGTCAGGACTTGGATGGAGACACTGGGAAAATCAGGTGCCACAGTGGGGTGCCAGTCGTTGTGTCCTTAGGCAAGGCACTTCACCCACATTGCCTATGAAAATGGTGTGTTTGTGTTAGTAATAGTCAGAGGGGCTGATGGTGCAGATTGGCAGCCACTCTTCAGTCTGCCCCAGGGCAGCTGTGGCTACAACAGTAGTTTACCATCACGGGGTCTGGAGAGAATGAAATAATGCTCCGTAAAGCGTCTTTGTAACAAATGTCTCTGAAAAGTGCTGTATAAATATAAAACTTACTATTTCATTTTGAGTGGGTGTGGCTGTTTGTACATTTGACTGCTCTGGAGATGTTATTACTTTGTCTGGAATGTTTCATAATATGGCATTAAACATTTCTATCTTCATGGAGACCAAACCAGACCAAGTTGCAGGTCAAATACATGGAGAGGCCACCGTGCTCACAGAGTGTCTGTTTTTCTGTGTATTTTTGAGCTATAAAACCACATATAATTGAGTAACGGTGCTTTCACATCAAAAGTTCGATTATTTGGTCTGAAGCAGGCAGGCGCCCGTCACACCCCTTAACCGGGGCGCACGCTCAATTTGGGACTTTGGAAACTGAGGACGGGAGTTGGTGCGCTCAATTCTGGAGTCTGAGTCTGCCCTCCCATGATGCATTTTGAATAGTACAATTGGACCTACTGCCTTTGGTTTGGACTTGAGCTGGTGTTCGCACCACAAGGACCACACCAGAGTTTGGAATCAAAATCAAACACTAAATCAAGCAGACCGAGACCTCAAAAAAGAGGTGGCCTCGGTCCACTTGATTTAGTGCTGATCTGAGTGCGATTGATGCTTTCACACCAACGAAAATAAACCCAAATAAGAGCTTTTGGTTCGACTCGAACGTTTGGTGCGCACCAACTGCTGTCAGCGTGAAAGCACCTAAATGTAAGGGAAAAATGTTTAATGTCATACTGTGGAACATTACAGGCAGAGCAATGACGTCTCCATAGAAACAAACAACCACAAAGTTACATAGTGCACCTTTAATTTGAAACAAGCCAAAATATGTGTTGGGAATATTCCAGAAATGACAGTACTGAACAGAGAGACTCTGCGGATCATCTCCTCATTCATGTTGGGGTTTAGAAGCTTGTGAACGCCCCGCCCCCTCGTCCAGACCCCCCCCCCCCCCCCCCTCCAGCACATGCATGTACCTCACGCCGCTGCTTCATTCACGGGTTTTGCTTCATTGACAGAGTTGGGCACGTGGCAGGAGGCGTGTGAGCGTTGCCATGGCGCGCTGCAGTGAGGGTGCATGCGGAACATTGGGTCTACAGCAGTCTACACCCCCATGAGCCTCACGCACACACACACACACACAGCAGCGGCACAGGGATAACCCCATTACAGAGGAAACACATGACGCTAACACGCTGCAGTTCAGAATAAGATTACAGTTTATAAAGGTACCTGCAAAAACTGTAAGAGTGTACTGGAGGGGACGAGTTTGCATCTTTATGTGTGATAATACAGCTGCTACGAGCAAAATGTCAGCTTGGACTGGCACACAGGCACTTTTTTATTATTACTCTGCAGTGACATCACGTTGGACGGGGGTTACATGTATTTCTATGGTGAAATGTTCAGCAGTTACCATGGAAACACAGTACACAGATTAACAAAAGCACTGTCCAATAAGTGTTAAGATAGTAGATAAAAAAAACACAAAATGGATTTAAACAGCACATTTTCAGGAGCCCGTGATCAATACGAGGTTCATTTGGTCTTCTGATAATTTAGTTATTAGGTTCTTTTTTCAGACCAAGAGTTTGTTTTCATCCCTGACAGTTTGTTCTGCTCCTGCGCTCTTCCTCAGAGTCAGATGTTGCCGTTACCTTTCCGTTCAGTTGATTTAAACAGGTTTTGTTTCTGTCTTTCTACCGGTGGAGGCAGGACGACAGCGCCACCTGCAGTCCCACTTCCTCAGGACAGTATCCCAAGTGTGTGAGAGTAAAAAAGCCCCTCGTCCTGGTTTATCGTCCCGTGAGCACGTTTCTGTATTTCGATTGCCTCTTTAATCCGGTGACGATGTTTGTTTTCCTCTGTCCCAGTGATGTTTGCTCCGTCCCAGTCCAGAATGTGCTTCATTCTTTTGCAGTGGTTACAAATGGCTGATTTGAGTTGTTGTCACTAATCCGTGTATCATTTGTTCATAAGTTTTTCAATATAAAACCAAAAATAAAAAAACAAAAAAAAGAGCTGTTTTCTTCATTATTTGTCTCCAAAACCAAAATGAAAAAACAGATAATGATTTGTTTTTTCAGTTTTTGATTTTGTGTTTAAATGAAGAATGGAACAAACAGATAACGGCCGTTTGCGTGACTTCCTTGACTGCGATGTCGGACTTCTGCACCACATACGGACTGAACCAGGACTGACCAGGTCCTTGACCAGACCAGAACCAGAGCGGGACCAGACCGGACTCCGAGCTTTGACTCTGAGCCTCCGTGGGGTCCGAGTTTCAGCTTCGAGTTCTGGCCCTGCAGTGGACTCTGAGCCTCTGGTCTGGTCCCGGCCTGGTCTCTGTCTCAGTCCTGCTCTGGTCCCAGTCTGGTCCCAGTCTGGTCTCAGTCTCAGTCCTGGTCTTGTCCCGGTCTCAGTCCTGGTCTGGTCTGTCCTATGTTCCTTTTTCGTGGACTGAACATCCTCCCTGTTTCCCTGATGTGTGTTTTATTGCAGGACATGAGGGGATTTCTTATATATGATGTTACATTTATGCTCCAGTTCTGTTTTCTCTTTTGGGTGGACGAGTTTCCTTCACGTGTTTTCACTGCTGTGTTCATATTGTGTTTTCTCATCGCCCTCTGCACTTTTTCTGTTATGCCCCTGTCGTACGGTAATGTTACAATGCCTGTGCTCTTTTTTCAGTTTTTTTTTTGTTTTTTCTGGTTTTGTTTTTTTTTTTCTCTCTGACCAGTTTTTTGGGCAGTTAGAAAACAACTGTGCCCAATGGGAGCTGATGTCAGTGTAAACACAATCACAGTAATCCTTGAGTCATTCGTTCATTTGTTTTTCAATATAAAACCAAAAGTAAGAAAACGAAAAAAAACAACTATTTTCTCCATTTGTTCTTCATGATTAGTTTTTTCAGTTTTCTATTTTGGGTTTAAATGAATAATGGCATAAACAAATAATGCTGGACTAAACCAGGGCTGAACCAGGTCTGGGACCAGACCGGAGTCAGACCAGGACTGAGACCAGGACTTAGACCAGGACCAGACCAGGACTGAGACCAGGACTTAGACCAGGACCAGATCAGGACTGAGACCGAGACTGAGACCAGGACTGAGGCAGGGACCAGACCAGGACCAGACCGGGACTGAAATCAGGACCAGACCAGGACTGAAAACAATTTTGTCCTGGTTTTGTCTTGTTTTAGTCCTAATTCTGTTCTGGTTCAGTCAGTTTTGCGGTGCACAAGTCCGACATCACAGTTTAAGTCATGGAATCGGGAAACTGCTGTTATCTGTTTTTTCCATTTTTCATTTAAACACACACACACACACAAATCTAAAACTGAAAAACTAATTGTTTTATCATTTTATTCATTTTGGTTTTGGAGACAAATAATGAAGAAAATTGTTGTTTTTTTCATTTTCTTATTTTTGGTTTTATTTTGAAAAATGAATGAATGAATGACACACAGATTCACATCAACCTCCACTGGATCACTGCACATCACAGTATGTCATGTAACAGTATCTAAATCTCTCAGTACAAGCAAAGGATCATGGTCTATGTAGTTCATAGTTTTTTTTAGATATTGCTACACCATAACAGTGAATTTAAGCAAAGAGACTTGTAATTCGATATATTATGATGGATATTATTATGAAACATTTGACCATACGAAATCATGATATTTCACTTTTTGCTACATCCCGAGGGAGTAGTGAATTTTAACTTTTTCAGTTATACCAAAATGACTATGTGCTATATGTGAAAATAAAACTGGATAACGACGTAAGTACAGAGCAGTGGGTGTGTGCTGGTGGCAGTGAAAACAGGAGTAGATCGGAGTCATGATATTTAATGAATTTTGCTATGTCTTCCGCATTTCAGACTTAGCTGATACAAATGAGCAGCTGTGGTTGGCTCATCTCTATACATTCTGGACAAAGGTTTTTCACGCCCTGTGGTCTGAGTGGTTCGAGTTCCTTCTTGGCTGGTCTGCTTTAAAATGTAATTTATGGAATAAGAAAGCTTTGAAAAATATTTGTGTGCATAGAATAGAACATATTTGGCTGTAGTTGCGCATAAAATAAATATTTGTAAACTCTCAAATGAGTCCAGTCGTACATAAAATATATTTGTGTATTTTATACATCAGAATATGAATTGAACCAAACACCAAACACGACCAAACTGTTACAGACAGTGGGTTATATATTAGTTATAATGAGTTATAATGAACTAGCAAATCCACGCCACAACACGGTGATGTTATACTCACCGCTAAATACTGTAGACATACCAAGGTCTCGCCTGTAAACACAAACATTACTTGATGCTGAAGCTGCATTAAACTGTAATGTGACGTCTGTAACCAGGACAGTTTGGTGTTTGGTGTAAACTGGGACATTTCAGAGTCCTGAGGAACTTTTGGTCACATTTCATGTGAGAAGACTGACTGATGCTCACTGTGGCTGTAACTGTGAATGTTTTGATGTTAATGTTTTAATGTAACCATACAGAGAACCCTGATATTTGCTAATTATCCCTGGGATAACGTTACGTCTGATGTTCGCCAACTGGCTCCACTTTGATTCTACTAAGATACAGATGCAATTTCCCGTTCAGAGGAGGTGTTTCTACTAGAGTGACCAAACGTCCGTTTTTCCCCGGACATGTCTGTATTTTGTGTCCTGTCCTGGGCGTCCGGGGTTTTTTTTCTTTTTAAGTGATGCAAATGTCCGGGTTTTCATTACTGTTCATCAGAGGCATTAAAGTGAGCGTCTCTCGAAGCTCTGTGACTCAGAAGGAGCGAGACACAGTCGATCAGTCTGCAACATGCCGAAGTGCAAAGGCACATTTAACAATGACTTGGACAAGATATTCTCCGTTTTCCATCCCGGTCGGGACAAGTGAGAGTACAGTGTCCCTCGTTTATCGTGGGGGTTACATTCTAAAAACAACCTGTGATAGGTGAAATTCACGAAGAGTCAACTTTATATTTTACAATTATTCGATCTGTTTTAAGGCTGTAAAACCCCTCAGCACAAACTTTATACACTTTTTTTCAGACAGGACAGGTGCAACCCTTTTTGGCCTTCTGCTTAAAACTTATTGCTGCTGTTGTCCTTTTGTTATTTTCCTCCTTCTTTATGTAACGAACCAAAGACTCATTTATTCCGTAATAGAGCCAACAGGCTCCATTTTTGGAGACCCGCAGTACAGCACCACACCCGCGCAGTACAACAACACACCTGCCCATTAACCTGAGATTATATCCAATTTCTGCACTGCCTACGCCATAGACTGAACTAAGACTAAACCGGAACTAACCCAGGACTAACCTAGGACTGATTCTAGGACTGAAGAGGAGGACTAATCCAGGACTGAACTAGGACGAAACCAGAACTAAACCAGAACTCACTGTCGGGACGGGCTCAGAGGTAAATGCGGCAATTGCCTGATTGCACTTTGCGGACAAACTGCTCGGCGTTCTCTCTCCTAAGTCCTGGTTTAGACCTGGTTTAGTCCTGACCCACTCGTGTGTAAAAAAAACTGACAGAAAAATAAGGAAAAGGAAAAAAAATCCGTGAAACGGCAAGAACGCAAAGCGAGGGACGACTGTAGCTCAGTGTTGAGGCCCCACCTCCCACCCCCGGTAAGGTGTCCGGATTTTCACAAATGGAAATATGGTCACCCTAGTTTCTACACAATATCACACAGCAGCATTCGGTTCCTGAATTCAATGTGGCAAGAAAAGACATTTTTACTATAAACTTGTTGGTCGCTGTTGTAGCTCCTTGTTGTGTCATTACTCTGTTTTTACCCTCTGCTACAAACTTAAACATGCACAGTCTTGATCTTGATCGATCTTTCTACTACTCGATAAATAATGTCTGTGAAGTGATGATGTAAAGTCCTGTCTGTGAATTTGTATTCATACTGATGAAAGCGTTTTCGTACATTTTCATTTTGTAATTGTAATTCTTGACATTGTAACTTTTCAATTCGTATTCTGATGGATAAAATACACACAATCTATTTTATGTACGACTGGACTCATTTGAGAGTTTACAAATATTTATTTTATGCGCAACTACAGACAAATATGCACGGATTTCCCAAATACGCACGAAATTCTACGCGCACGAATATTTCTGAAAGCTTTCTTACTCCATAGTAATTCCAATTATTATCCAAGGAAGTGGGCGGGTCTGCGGATCAAGTACAGCTGTATTCTTGATTGACCTTCACAGTCAGTGCTCGCTTTTGTCTGGATAATGAGGAAAAGTGTGGTACGTGAGCCCATGTTCCCATTACCTCCAAGATTCATGTCACAATCATGTATCTCTTATGTACCCCGCCCTTCATATCCCTCATGTTAATTAAGTTTCCTCATTTGGGACTGCGAGCACAGACACAGCCCTAATGAAGAAATTAAAGCAGCTCTGGTTTCATTTGTAATGCGCTCTACACGAGACTACCTTAAATTAACTGCACTTCCAGGATGCGTGCACGTCCTTTCTGTTACACTTAAAGGTTCTATATTATGCAAAATTGTCTCTTGTGAGTTTGAAGTCATGTTGGGATGTTGTTTCCTCATCAAAAACAGACCTGGAGTTGTGTTTCATTCACACATGTTTGAGTGATCCTGCATTATTATTCTGTCTATATCTGCAAAGCTCCAAAAGCTCTGAGGCAAACAGCGTCAAAACACAGATAATATAAATATTTTAACCTTTCATTGCCGTGGTGATGTTTAAAAGTGTCCTGGATTGGTGTTTTCAGGCGTAAAATGTTGACATCAGCACATTTAAGGGCAGAGGGGGCTGTGAAATTCCGTCAGCACAGGTAGTGTCCTTGGATACACTCTCAAGGGTCGGCATTTTGCTTCAGGTGACTGCCTCTATTATAAAACCCATATCACTGTATTTACATCACATTTTAGAAGGTAAAATAAAGCATAAAAAACCTGCAGCAGAGGACAGTCATTCAGAATATTTAAAAGGGCCCATATGACTCTTGTAGCTACCCTGGTTTTCTTAGCGAGAAAGGACTTCACGCTTCGTACTGATGATTATGTGTGTCAGTATTTATTCTCAGCACTCTTCAGTTCCATTAACACACACCGAAACACTGTGAAAACTAAAACAAAGACAGACAGAAAATATCTTAGCTTTTCAGAAACACCTTTAAATAAATACACAATTGAAACTATATTTATTGTGTTCGTCTTTACGTTACCAGCGGTAGTTATTTTGACGTCTTTTTTCTTTACACCTTTCTCTGTTTTCTCTCTTTTCACGCTGCTATTTTCTCTTTTTTTTCTACTTCCGGGGGCAAGGCAAAAGGTCACACAACTCAAAAAGCAAATATATTCACAAATAAAATACAAAAAACAATAACTGCAATATTCTGACACATCTCAATACTTGAACAAATAAAATAATAACCTTCTCACTTATTATCATAAAAACAAATATACTGACATTATCATCAGTTACAACTGTATTTTCTGATCTATGTTATAATTTTAATGTCATTTCCTCATCACAACCAGACTTGAAGTTGTGTTTTGTTCCCACACGGTTTAACACACAAACCTGCAGATTTACACTGAGTTATTATCTGATAACATCCATTTTCTTCCTCTTATCCAGGGCCGGATCGCGGGGGCAGCAGTCTAAGCAGGGACTCCCAGACTTCCTTCACCCCAGACATGTCCTCCAGCTTCTCCAGGGGGACCCCGAGGTGTTCCCAGGCCAGCCCAGAGACATAGTCCCTCCAGTGTGTCCTGGGTCTTCCCCAGGGCTTCCTCCTGGTGGGAGCAGCGGCTTTACTCCGAGCTCCTCCCGTGTGACTGAGCTCCTCACTCTATCTCTAAGGAAGCACCCAACCACCCTGCGGAGGAAACTCATTTCAGCCGCTTGTGTCCACGATCTTGTCCTTTCGATCATTACTCAGAGCTCATGACCAGAGGTGAGGGTAAGAACATAGATTGACCGGTAAATCAAGAGCTTTGCCTTTCGACTCAGCTCCCTCTTCACCACAACAGTCCGATACAGCGACCGCATCACTGCAGACGCTGCACCGATCCGCCTGTCAATCTCACGCTCCATCCTCCCCTCACTCGAGAACAAGACCCCGAGATACTTGAACTCCTCCACTTAAGGCAGAGACTCTCCACCCACCCGGAGAGGGCAAGACACCTTTTTTCCGGTCGAGAACTATGGCCTCAGACTTGGAAGAGCAAAACAATCTAAAAAAAATATTAGATTGTTTTTTGACCATTTTATCCTGTGTGTTGTTTTTATTCATTGTTTTATTGCATGTTTTTTTCCCACTTCCATCTCGTTGCCCTGCCAGTGGGTCACATGACTCTCCCATCCAATGCCGTGTGTCCAGCAATCAGCACTCCTTGGTCTTAGTGGGAAAATGTTGAAAACAAAAGTGGAGAGGAGCAGACTGTCGGCAGATCAGCTCGTCTGTTGTATTTCCACTTGTCGGTTCTTTCTGGTCAGATTGTGTTCAAACAAAAGTCTAGTCTGACTGGAGTAACGGAGCTTCTGACAGAGCAGTGCTTCCAGTTAGCATTACAGCCCAGGCTGATGACATCAGTGGCAAAGTATCCATAACAGCTGGAAGTGGCTTGTCAGTAATTCATCTAATGTCGATAAAAAGTGATTTCTCCAGTGAGTGTTGCTGAAGTACAGAATGTCCCAAAAAATAAGACATCATTTCACAGGCCAATTATTCAGAAAATTCTTGTTGAAATAACCTCAAATTTTCACAGAACGTACAGAAACAGATCAACATTTTATATTTAATGATTTATTTTTGTTGTGTTTTCAGGTTGAGCTGTTCACTCCCAAAGAGAAGTCATTTTGTGTCTTAGAATCTGCTCACACACGACTGTGCAGCTTCAATGCAACATTTGGAAAAACTTCACCAACTGGCAAACAAATTTAGACTTCGGCTGATTATGCAGAGCTACAGGATCTAGTACCAACATCAACATCATCATCATTGAGCTTAGTAGTTTTCAAGATAATTGCTTTTAAAATGATGTCCAATTTTTGTCCCATAATAAACTTATGATGATCAACACCGAAACTGTTCCATTTCATTGAGCTGGACTTAGTAATTTTCAAGATATTTGCTTATGTCAGTTTTGTGGAACACACTTATCATGTTCTCTGCTGGAGAACTGAGGAGGGAGGCAGTTTGAATGAGGCTAATAACAATAACAGATAACCTCAAAGTTGGTTATCAACATAATTAGTCAAGTACTGAAGTATTCTACATGTAAGAGCAAACGGTTAGTCTTTATTTGTTTCAATTGAATTTGAATAGCTTGTTTATTTGATGTTTTACTTCAGTAACAGCAGCAGTGACAGAGACCCACACACGAGGAGCACCCACACGAGGAGCACCCCCACACGGCCTGGGTGGAAAGAGCACCACCACGCCCAACACCAGAAGCTCCGCCTGGGGTGTAAGTATTTAGGCTCGTACTTTGACTTAAACTTCATTGATCTCACATGTCACAATATATTAGAATAACAAAGAGTAAAAAATAAAAGCATATACATTCAGAGCATCTGAATTCTTCACCATGATGAGTTTCTAAGACCTTTTCTCAACTTTCAGAGACCAGACCTGCTAAAGCTAACAACCACTAGCATGCTAATGCACACAGGGTATGCAGCAGACATATTTGACCCTGTGAGAAAGTGACAGTTGGTCCCATTAAACTTGCATGTGTTCACTTTTACACATTTGTTAATTTCCGATCATTTCTGCACATCACACTAACCTGCTTAATGTAGAATCCTGCCTCCTGTTTTGTTAGTTCAGTTTAATTATCACACAACATCACACAATTATTTGGCCAAATACATTTCACACACTTCACCTGCTCCTCCACAAGGTCTGGAGACAACAGAGGCTTTACAAACAGCCCCAGGTCAGTCATTTGTAAAGCCTCTGGGAGAGTGGGGGGGTGGGGGGTCGGGGGCCGGATCATGAGGAGGGTTAAACTAGTTTGAGTTCCTTTTTTGTTTCATTGTTTTTGTGTATTTGATTTAAGTGTTTATAGTTGTATTTTAAAACCTTGAGTTTAGAGGGATTTGAGACACGGCTAAAGTGACCTGAGACCTGTAACAGGACGTTGGTCTTCACCTGGGGGCGGTCCTTCCTGCTGAGGAGTATAAAAACAGTCTCTCAGAAATCTCAGAAAAATCTGAAAATGTCCTAGTTTTCTTCATCTCCATGTCATTGTGGTGTTCTGTTATGTTCGGCAAATCAACAGTTCCAACCACACCTCAGTTTTCATCATTTCTCCACTGACACACAACTCCACTGAGCACACTGGTACATGTGATTAAAAGAGATGAGACGCCAAATTCCAGATGATTCCAAACAGCACATACGTCTGCAGTCTTCATTTACTTCAGTGGGTTTGATCACAGTCGGTCGGTGAGTCCAGTGTCGGGAACTACACCGGAAGTTGCCATCACATGTTTCCAAACATCTTCCTGGTTTGTGACGTAAGTGTGAATAGAGCCTCTTGGAAAAACTTGTGTAGTTGGGAGCACATAGTTGATGTGTTGAATTTGTGTTTGAATTTGAAAGTGACTTATTTTCTGTTTATGTGTTTGAACAGTTTATATGTGACCAACACAACGAGCATGTGCTGAACCACTGACATTATTTTTAAGAAGAATGAACATTTATATGATCCAGGAAGGCTTTAAAATGAATAAACCACCAACTTACTTCAGAATTAAGTTTAGTTCTGAATAATCATTTTCATTAGGAATTAAGTGTTTACATGGTCTTTTTTAGAGTGGAATAAATTTTTATTCAGAATTAAAATATTTTTATTCAGAATTAAAGCTCTCATGTACATATGGCAAATTTAAAGTCAATTGGAGCCAGAGTTGATGGATCTGGAAGCGCCCCCATGAACACTTCCTATTTGGAACGTCCGTGTGTATACACAGTCTATGATCCTTAAGTTTACACGTGTGGCAGGGCTCACTGTCTCGTGTGGAATGGCCTGTCCAAATGCAGCCGTGTTTTGTTCTGATTTCTCTGCTCTCCGGGGACCAGGACATGATTTCACACAACATTAAGTGGCCTGGATCCAAGGGGACTAGTGGAGGTGCTGGTGGTACTGGTGCAATGATCTGGACTAATTAAGCCCCTCACCCCCAGAAGCACTGTGACTTTGAGCGGCCAACGAAGGGCAAGGAGCAGCCATCCAGTCCAACCAAAGACACAAGGACCACGGTTTGAAGCACGAGTGATGAACCTGCTCACACCTGATGCACACAAACCACTGCCAGTGTCATTGTACTAAACACATCCTTGTTTCATTTGTAAAACTCCTATATCACACAAAAAGGATTCCTGTGGACCATGTTCTAATGCTGTTCCCTTCTCAGAAACATGCCTGGAGTTGTGTTTTGTTTCATTCATAACCTCCATGAAGTTGGCCCTCATCAAACGGAAACACACAAAAACTATGTGCTGCTTTAGGTTTAGACATATTAATGATTATTTCAGAGGTCAAATGATGGTCAGCCAGACCCCAGGAAGTTTCAAAATGCTCTAAACTGTCAAACATCGATCCTTAACAATCTCAGACTGTGGAAATGTATTATTATATAAAATATGAATCAAAAGCAAGTTACTAAAGACAAAGATACAGACTTTTCCACAGCCTCAGATCGTGTCTCTTCACTAGAGCTCACTAGAGAGGAGTTTTGTTAAAACTACTGTTGTCAGCTCAGCAGAAATGACGTCATAATTTCAGCAAAAATAATAATAAATCATTTTGGAAACATACAAGCACAAATGAAAACAGTCACAGCACAAAACTAGATTTGTGACGCCCAAAGACGCGCCGCAAAAACATAGGACACCCTAGACGCGCGTCCACATAGACTTTCCATGTAAGCTGGACGCTTTGACGCCGCTGTCTGAACGGGACTTCAGGGAGCTGTGGAGTAGGGAGAGGGGTGTCATACATGTATGACATTTGAAAAATGACAAACAGCTGTTGTATTTCTCTTTCCTTGGAAAATCCTCTATGCGACTCATGCTGTTTGTTCTTCAAACCACTGGAGCTTCTTCATCACTATTATTAGTTTGGACGACTATAAACAAAAACAAAAAAAATCCTCACATTTTACATCATATACGATAAACTTCTGTGCGTTCATTAGCATTATTATTAGTTTGTTCGACCATAAACAGAAAAGAAAATTATATCATTGGAATTCTGTCGTTATTTAACAGGATTAGACATTAGAAGAACTTTTTACTTCAGCCTAAACTCTGTCAGTCAGGATCCATGGAGTTGTTTTGTTTTGTAGTACTGCAAAGTGACCGCATATACTACTACTACTACTACTACTACTACTACTACTACTACTACTACTTCTACTACTACTACTACTTCTACTACTACTACTACTACTACTACTACTACTACTTCTACTACTACTACTACTACTACTACTACTACTACTACTACTACTACTACTACTACTACTACTACTACTTCTACTACTACTACTACTTCTACCATTACCAGTGAAGCAGGCAGCAGCACAGTGCTTCAGTTGAGTGTGTGAGGTTGTGCTCCCTCAGGTCATTCCAGGACAGAGAAACAGAAGGAGGAGGCCCCACTGTGTCCGGCTCTGGTCCATGTGCTCTCTCTTACACTATCACTGTCCCCTCATGTGCACCTGCACCGCCATGCAAACAAGCACCTCCTGCACACGAGCACCTCCTGAACACATGCACCTCCTGCACACATGTACCTCCTGCACACGAGCACCTCCTGCACATGAGCACCTCCTGTACATGAGCACCGCCATGCAAACGAGCACCTCCTGCACACAAGCACCTCCTGAACACATGCACCTCCTGAACACATGTACCTCCTGCACACACGAGCACCTCCTGAACACATGTACTCCTGCACACATGCCCTCCTGCACACGAGCACCTCCTGCACACATGTACCTCCTGCACACGAGCACCTCCTGCACACATGTACCTCCTGCACACATGTACCTCCTGCACACATGTACCTCCTGCACACGAGCACCTCCTGCACACGAGCACCTCCTGAACACATGCACCTCCTGAACACATGTACCTCCTGCACACATGCACCTCCTGAACACATGCACCTCCTGAACACATGCACCTCCTGCACACATGTACCTCCTGCACACATGTACCTCCTGCACATGCACCTCCTGCACACATGTACCTCCTGCACACATGCACCTCCTGCACACATGTACCTCCTGCACACATGCACCTCCTGCACACATGTACCTCCTGTACATGAGCACCTCCTGCACACATGTACCTCCTGCACACATGTACCTCCTGCACACATGTACCTCCTGCACACATGTACCTCCTGCACACATGTACCTCCTGCACACATGTACCTCCTGCACACAGTTCCAAAAAGTGACATTTACATGAGAGATGAGCCCAAATCCTCTTCCAAACCTTTACTGTTACATTTTTTCTTGCAGGAAGTGAAGAGATCAAAAACATAGATTATATGATGTGAGGGACTATCTGGACTCCTGTCACCTTGCCACTCTTTCCTTCTTGCGCTGTTCCCTCCTTGCCTTCTTGTTGACTTCTCTCCTTGCTCCCTTCCCTCGTTACACCTTTCTCTCCTTGCCTCCTTGTATCCTTTCCTCCTTGCACTCTCCCCTACTTGCACCATTGTCTCCTTGTCCCCTTCCCTCCTTGGAACCTTCCCTCCTTGCACTCTTGCCTCCTTGCTCCCTTCCCTCCTTGCCTGGTCTGCTGCCCCTGATGGATGGGTGGTGCCAGGACAGCGTGCGCTCGTGCCGGCCGCAGACGGGCGTACGGCGGCTGTGATGGACGAGGCCCCGGATGCTCCATAAAAATGGAAGGCGCCGTATAAAACACTCCCAGCTCCTCTTAAACTCTCCTGTACAGAGAAGAAGTTATGTCACAGTCGACCTGCGCCGACAGTGATGGATGCCAAAGAGGAGGAAGGAGAGAGGGAGAGAGGAAGAGGAGGAGGAGAGAATAGGAGGGAGGAGGAGAGAGTTTTCAGAGAGTTTAAAAACTTTTTTTGAAAGTGTTTGCTAATGTGTCATTGTGTAACTAATGAACATGTGTAGTCTGACTTGTCATAGGCACAAAAACGATTCAAATTCAAATATTGTGCATTTGGTCTTCAAAATGGCGGCATGGAAGACATGGACGTATAATAAGATCTGGAAGCAAAGATGGTGTGGTGTTGTTTTCAGCAGCCTGAGTTCACTGGCTCCATGTCCCGGCTCCAGACTCCAGACTAGTGGTCGCTCCAGGTGCTGCAGCTCCCAGGAACCTGGGCCCAGGAAGAATTCTCCTGTAGAAATGCAATTTGGGAAAATTCTAATTGCCCGTGTTCTGACAGGGCATCCAGCTTTCACAAAGGTCCGATTTTGTAGGGATTCTTTTCAAAACATTTTATTTAAAATTTCATTTAAAATGTTTAAATCCTCAAAGTGCCTAAAAGTGATCTTTGTAAGACTGAGTCTGGCTGCTCTGAGCCTGCGCTCTCTCCACCCTGCAGCTCTCGCTCTGGTAGATGGTGGATATAAATGGACAGAGCTCACTTGCTCCTTCTGACTCTGGCTCCCATCGTCTTACAGGTGAATATTGTGGCCCCCTCTCTCTCTCTCTCTGTCTCTCTCTCTCTCTCTGTGACTGCTGCTGTGGGCCTTGACATTTTGGTTTTAAAATGTTTATATTAACCCACTCTGCATGATCCTGGGCTTTAGTTCACTATTTTGTCCATCAAAAAAAAAATCTATTCACAGAGCTTTGTTAGCCTCCGGGTGCCTATGCACAGATGCTCTGAGGTGCCTCACAGCCGGGGGGTAAAAATTGAGGAATTGAGGGATTCCGGAGACGCCCGCGATGAAGGGCCGCAACGCTGAATGTTACTCCATTTGATTTGCGCAAGCACTCGGTGCCCTGTGACTGTGCGTCATGTGCTTCATGGAGTTGTGAGTCAGTTCTACTACATCATCACCAACACAGTCGCTCCTCACAGAAAAGTAGTAGTTGTAGTAGTAGTAAAAAGTAGTCATGAGTACACTGAGCCTCTGGGCGGCGCCTGGATCAGATTCAAGCCTGCAGCATTTATTTCATTACAGTTGTAAGTTTTACTCACAAATACCTTAAAAAAACTGCATTAGTGAGCGGGCTCGCCTCTCCACAGATCTGTTAAAGAAGTGACAAAATCACTGACCCCTGAGCCTCACTGGTCTGTGGTCATGGATCTGATCCATCAGCTGTGTGTGAAAATGAAGTGTTTCACCAGAAGAAATGCCACTGCTGCTCTGATGCTTCATCATCTTCATCATCATCATCAGAGCAGAAGGTAAACATTGGTCACACATTTGGTGCATCAACTCCTGAAACTCTGTTTATCTCAATTTACATGCAAACGCCAAACTGTAGTTTTCCAGAATCTCCTTATCCAGACGGAGTTTTCAGAACGATTTGTTTTCAGAGACAAATTCACTGTTTATGTGTAAAAGATGGAAACAACCAAAGGGAAATGTCTCCATTTTTAAAAATGTCCATGTACGTGTAAGCAGGACCTAGGGAATTGTGACATCATTCAGCTCCAGTCAAATGAAGCTCATGAGGTCTGCAGTTATAGGAGCAAGTTCAGGTGCCATATTAAGAATAGAAATTTATTTATGGACACAACAGCAAAATAAAAACAGGGTCATGTTGAGCAGGTAAATATGAACATTTTAAGACCAGAATGACGAGGCTCACTGCAGCAGTTACAGAGACAGGGGTGACCATTTTTCAATATAAAGTCAGCTGGAGCCGGAAGTGCCCCCCACGCTCACTTCCTGTTTGAAATGTGGCGGTTAGCAGCTCAGCTCTGTTCATTTATATATACAGTCTATGCTGGTGTCCCAGCGGCGCTTCCACATGTCCGCAGTTGTTCTCTAACATAACGGTGCTGTTCTGCGGGGCTGATCACGTCGCGGCGCCCCCTGCCTGGCCCCTGGCACATGTCGCCCAATGTGTGCTGCGTTTATGTACCACTTTTGTGCGTTGTTATCCTATGAGGCTGGCGGGTGTCACGAAGCTCTCTGCGTCTGATGAATATTGGATGGGCAGGATAATAGGAGGTCTGCCCCCATCTGGACAGAGTCAGCGGTCTGCGGACACGTAATGGAAACGTTTATGAGGCTTTGAGGGAGAAAGGGATTTGAAAACTGCATGTGACATTTAAGAGCTGGTGTGGACTTTTGTAGCAAGCGAGAATGGGCCGGATAAGATTGGGAAACAGTGGGATATTTTTAGGAACGTGTTTTTAAATCTGTTCTATATTGTTGTGGGGTCCTGTTAAAGTTTCAATATTACGCAAAAAACAATGACATTTACTGCTTTTTATAAAGAAATACAATTAATATAATGCAGAATTGAGTTAAGCACATACAGAAGAGCTCTGCCACGATCCTGATGAGGTTGCGCACATTTGACCATATCACCCCCATCCTGAAAACCCTTCACTGGCTCCTGATCCCACTCAGGATCAAGTACAAGGTCTCCCTCTTCACCCACCAGTGCATCCACAGACAATCCCCCCTGCACCTTAAGGACCTCCTCACTCCCCAGACCCCCTCACACACCCTCCACTCTGCATCCACCAACACTCTCCAACCCCCACAACCAAACTCTGCACCAGGGCTGATCAGGCCTTTTCCACTGCAGCTCCAAGGCTCTGGAACACTCTCCCCGACCTCCTGAGAGCCCCACAGTCTACTTCTGTTTTTAAACGAAATCTTAAAAACCCAAAACATGCTACACAGTTCTCCAGAACAGTTGATAGTCAAGGTCAGTTAAATACAATCAATCAATGAACCTGCCCAGGGACGACAGGTGGAAATTAGCACTGATGCTAGTGGCTAGTGGCTAGTATAAAGTGGTGTGTGTGTGTGTGTGTGTGAGTTGTGTGGTGGTCGTCGGAGGGACCGTTGGCGCCAATTGGCATGGCTGCCCCGCTTCTGTCAGTCTGCCCCAGGGCAGCTGTGGCTACAACAGTAGCTTACCATCACCAGGTATAGAGTGAATGAATAATGCTGAATAATGTTCTGTAAAGCGTCTATGGGCCCAGTCAAGCAGAAGTAAACATCAAGACCAAAAATTCAAGTTAATGCATCTGATATAAAAATGTATTGAACAGATACATATGTACTCTAGTTTATGAAACTGTTGACCTTTTTTCTGTACCATTTTTGGTTCTAAAGTTCCATATCGTTTTAAACAGACCATGTATGAAACATGGAACAAAAATTATTTCCCAAATTTCAAAGACCTGCAAATCATGTAAATAAATGGATGTATTTCATCATATCTTGTGTTATTCCATCTTTGAACTGTTGATGAAGGTACATGATTTTTTTTTTTTTTTATGTATTTAAAATGATAAAAATTTGCTTGGAAGGACTGACATATTTTATAGAAATAGTTTCCTTTCATTTTGAAGTAATATTAAAGTATTCAGAAGAAAAAAAGCTGACAAATGATGTAAAATCCTGCACCTTCTACTTGTTTGAACAATTTTCCCTCCGTTACTTTTCCCTCCGTTACCATGACCTTTCTTAATAAAAAATCTCATGAGTCAAAAAGTAAGAGGTTTTTCAACCTAATCTTGTACCATATGGTAGAAAACTATATGAAGCAAATATTCAAACCAGTTTGTTAAGGATATGGAAGTGAGAACCAAGAGTTATCACTGTTTGGATTTATTTCCCAAAAAGTGCTGCATATTTCATTCCCTCTGTTACCGACATGAGTTTTTAAATTTTTTGTCAACAACTTGAAAGAATATCACAGGTTTAACTTGACCCTGTTGGAGTGTAACTCTTTCCTACATTCTGATACTTTACTTATTTCAATAGTCCCTCTAGTTTCTGAATAAGAGACATTTGAATGTCAAAAATCTGCCTGTTTCCCTCCATTACCACTTGACCAGACCCATTTGTGACAAAAATGTCTGTGAAAAGCACTATATAAATAAAGACTTACTTAAGACTTACTTACTTAAAATGTATCTTTTTACCAAAACCTTTTATTAATTGTTATTTTATTGGTTCTGTGTTGTGCACTGTAATAGTTTTAGACTGATGCACTTTTTATGCTGATGCCGTTTTATTCACTGTTTTTACCTGTAGCACTTTGAGATTATTTTATGTAAAGTAGAATATAAATAAAATGTATTATCATTATTATTATTTTATTTAAGCCACATTCTGGATTGGGACGAAGCTCGGATCATTGGATCGGAAAACAACAAGTTCAAACCCTGGATCAGGGAGGACAGTGAAATCAGGACATGGGCAGGGACAACATGAACCATGATGACGGAGCGTTCCTCCTTTCACACACCTGGGACGCCCTCCTCCAGAGACACCGGGCGACGGGGGGCGTGGCCAGTCTGAGCCACCTGCAAGTCCATCAGGCTGACCACGCCCACAGGAAGTAACAACACTTGACCACGCCTACGGGAAGTAACGACAGCTGATATACGTCACGTCACCACAGTTCTGAAGATCTCTTGAAGCAGCAGCTGAAACTCGTCAACAAGGTAAATACATTTGTATTGTCTTTAAAAAGAATCCAAGAAGTTAAAGCACATAAGAAGACAAAATGAACATCTTATTTGATATTCTTGCGACCTGCGATTGCCAATCGGGAGCTGGTCGTGGTTAATCGGTTCTCGTTACCCCATGTTTACTACACAAAGCACGACACATGATTTAGCCTAAATCTAATCCCAAAAACAGTTGCACAAGTGAAAAATCTGCTCAAAAAGGCCAAAAATCACACAGTGTACTGTACACCTGGTTGAACATGACATCACAAGGTGGAACAGAGCATTTAGAGCTTTTCATGTTTTATTGGGCGAACTGTTACTTAGTTTGGTGAGATAGTACCTGCGGGGAATATCTGTCATAGGTTAAAAAAAAATATATAATTAAATTAAAGCTGCACTGTGTAACTTTTTGGTTGGGGATAAATCACCTTGTTTCTATGGAGATGTCATTGCTCGGCCTGGAATGTTCCACAATATGACATTAAACACATCTATTCAATTACATGTGCTTTTACAGCTCAAAAACACCTAGAAAAACAGACATTCTGACTGTGAACAGGGTCGCCTCTCCACAGATCTGACCTGTAACTCTGCCTGGTTTGGTCTCCATGGAGATAGAAAGATTTAACACCATACTGTGAAACAGTTTAGACAAAGGAATAACATCTCCATGAAGAAAAGCATCTGAAAAACAACATCTCCAACAGAAAAGTTACACAGTGAGCCTTTAAATCATTGTAGATAAGAAAATGGTCCAATCAGAAAACAGAAGGAGTCTCACATAAGTCTCTCTCATTGGAGTTGCCAGTTGGTTTAAACACAAATATTGAGTTGACTTTGCATTTTGAGCTTACTTTGAATTATTTTGTGTGTTATACAAATAAACTCGCCTTGCCTTTGGAGATGTAGACAGACTAATAATAAAGGCTTTCTCAAACATGTGTGAATGAAACAAAACACAACTCCAGGTGTGTTTTTGAGGAGGGAACAGCATTAGAACACGGCACAAAGCTCACAAGAGTCCATTTAGTGTAATGTACAAGCTTTAAGTCTGATCTTGTCGGTACAGAATGGGGCTGTTGACTGCCGTTGTATCATCCGTGTCAGTAAGGTAAGAGAAACCAGGGGTCGGGTGGGTCGGACTTGGCAACTGAAGCGGAGGAAGTTAAGCATTAGTAACCACGGTAACCATTCACACAAACCGAAACACACGTGCTAAAAATACACACTGGGCAGTCGCCATTGTGTGTCCACCAGATCAGCTTTCACTGTTTCACCAAACAAGAACATGTGGCAATCAGGGACGCTCTGTGTACTGTGACTCCTGCCGGTCGCCGTGGCAACCAGTCAATGACTAGTGGATAAGAAGCTGGTCGCTGGATCAACAGGCCCTGGATTGAGTTTTGTTGTTGAGGATAACTTTGACTCTTGTGAGCTTTAAGTCCTCATGTTAGAATGTTGTTACGTCATCTTAAACACACCTGCAGTTGTGTTTTTTGTTTCATTCACACAGTCTGTCTACATCTCAAATGCTAAAAATGCTCGGTTCCACCTTGTGATGTCATGACATTTTAGAATTAGCAGCTACCTTTCACTTTTTATTCAGTAAAGATTCTCAATTCCAGGGCTGAAATGATCCAAATGATTCAGTGAAGATTTTAAAGACACAGTGGAGCACTTCCTGTATCACCACATGACATCACAGGGTGGAACTGAGTGTTTTCTGTTTGAGAGAAGAACATGTGAATGAAACAAAACACAACTCCAGGTGTGTTTGTGATGAGGAAACATTATAACATAGAAGCCCTTTAATCTGTCAAATAAAGTGAGATTTCCATGTTGACTTTCCAAACATTTAGTTGGAAATTATTAGAAAATAAACTGATTTAGAGAAATGAACAAAGAGGCAAACAGAATCTGTCTTTCAGCTGTACAAAATGATGAATGTGTGTGAACTATGTGTTTCTACTAGTTTCAAATGAAATGCAGGATCAAAGATGGGCAGGGGCCTAATTATAAATAAAAATATTATCATTTTTAACATGTTGTAAATTGCTCTTGATCACGCTGGACACTAAATAATTCTGCAGGGCCTTGTTCTTTACATGCCCAGTGCTGTTAGGACACATGTCCCAGAGTAACTAAAGCCTGAACCTGAGCCTGCGTGGTGAATAAATAAAAAACACATTCATCTGAAAAGAAGAGGTCTGATCCTGTAGCATCATTAACTGACCATCCCAACATGGCCGACAGCGTAGACGTGAATGTGATTGGATAGAATGACAGAGCAAGTCGAAACCCAGGACCACTCACATGTAACCAGTGAGACCTGACTGAGCTCATGTAGGAAGAGTTTAAGCACAGTCCTGCAGACGCACCAGCACCCAGACCCAGGGAAGAGGAAGGAATAAATACAGTTTGATAAATGTGCAGGTGGAGACATCAGAGCAGAGTCTGAGAGGAAAGAAGAGTGAAAGACCATCAGCAAACCTCAGAGGAGGTGAATTCTTAGAAATAATAACAATGAGCATGTATAGTGCACTGTACAGGCCTCAGAGTGCTTCACTGTACTCATCCTTCATTCTCTCCACACTTGGGGGTGAAACTACTGGAGGAGCCACAGCTGCCCTGGGGCAGATTGACAGAGGCTGCCAATCTGCACCATCACCATTTAGGGTTGTACTGTTTACTGTTAAGGGAGCAGTGGTGCATTGTGGGTTTGTGGATTAAATCATAATCACATCTTGCTCATCCTGTGGCTGGAAGCAGAGACAGAGAAGTCGACCCTGAGCCTCCCTCACTGCAGGAGACAGGTCATTTGAACAGTAAAAGCTCCTGTGGGGGGCGCTGTGCTCTAAGAAACTGTCTGACCCTCATCTGACCAGAGCAGAGGTGTTGTTCACACAGTGTGTGTGACCAGTGCATGATGGGATTTGCAGGACTGTCCTTTGTCACCAACTGTTTGTTATATTCTTACACAGAATCTCACAAATCCTGAGGGGCTGATCTCTGTTTTTGCACTTGTCCTGCAGCGAGAATCTAAATCAGCACGGCCAAACCCAAAGCTTCTCTTTCCAGGTTTGTGGAGACGACTCATGCCACATGTGCAGTGTTGTGATCACTGTGTCAGTGTGAGCTGGACAAAGAGCTGAGTCAAAAGGTAAAGTTCTGTGAGGCTCTCAGGCTCCTCTTCTATTGATTATTATCGCTACACAATTTGGAAATAAGTGAGATGCACAGACACAGACTAACAGGAGAAGAACATGAAGGAGGTGTATAGCTCCAACACAAACCTCTTCCTCTCCTTCTGGTCCAGGAACTGTAGAACTACTGAAGAACTACTGAAGAACTACTGAAGAACTACTGAAAAACTATT